>NC_138108.1:80645702-80930702 GCF_964146895.1 Miniopterus schreibersii
GCTGTGGAGCAGCACAGCGGGGGGGATGCCCAGGGCTGAGGTAGCCCTCTAGGGAGGGCCCTCTCTGGACAGACGGCTCTGCTCCGCTTCTTTCTGCTCTGCTCTGCCCTGCCCCAGTCCCCTCCCCGGGGCTCGCTGGGCTTCACTCTGCTCTGCCTTCCCATCTCTGAAGTTCCAGCTCCAGCCAGGGAAACAGCCTTTAGTCTTTGGTGAAAATAGAAAGCGCTTTCTCTGAGGCACAGGGGAACTGACTGATATAGAGAGAAGTCCCTGCCCCTGGTCCCTGACTGGTCAGTCTTCCTGCAAATGATGACTCCAAATTCTCCCATTTTGGCCCAAAAAGCACTTTCCTGATTGGTCAGTATGGAGCCACTCTGATTGCCTGATGAAGATGTTGATGGAGAAATAGCTGTGTAGCTTCCACCGGGCAGGGAAAGTCTTGTCCCTGTTGGTTGAAATGCTACTTCAGAAACTCCTCTATGAAGGCCGGCTCAGGTGCCAGAAACACAGCGCCGGCAGCTCAGCGCAGGCTCCTCCCTGAAGTGTGGCTTACGTGAGAGACCCCTGTTTAGCAATGACTGTTAGGCTCTGTTTATAAATGTGAGCCCAGTTAGCCACCAGGAGCCCTTCTCAATGGGTATGTTCAGTCTTGGGGTCAGTCTTGCCCACAGTGGTAATCAGCTGGATAACAAATCTGTGGATAAACTTATTACACATAAGCCCGTTTCTCAGCCTGCCTTTTTAGGGAACTTAGGACATCTGCCTGTATTACAATGAAACATATTCATTTTATATCTACAAAGATTTTTATTCAGCTATAAGAGTATCTATATACCTTTATTCATATGAAATACTTATTGTATGCCTATAATAAGTTCCAAATCATACTAGGCATGGGTCTAATAGTGAAGAAAACTAACATAATGACAACAATAAAACGTGCTCTCCAAGAGTTTACAGCCCAGTGGAGAAAGTGTGCATTTAACAAAGAATCACACAAAACAATTTCATTAAACGTTAACAGCAAGAATGAGGGGCTAAAGACTGGTAAAATGAGAATAATAGGTACAGTCATAGAGACAGAGCAGGTTTCCTTGAAGAAGTGGTGACTGGACAGAAAAATGAGGAAGACTAGAAGTTATCTAGGTGATGAATATAGGGTTAGGGAAGAAAGGGCATTTTCCCCCTTTTTTATTGACTTTATTAGAGTGACGCTGGTTAACAAAATTATACAGGTTTCAGGTGTACAATTCCACAAAACATCATCTGTACACTATACTGTGTGTTCACCACCCTAAGTCAAGACTCCATTCATCACCATTTACCCACCCCCAACCCTCCTCCAGCTCTCCCCTCCTCCCTACTCCCAGCAATCGTCACACTGCGGTCTGTGTCCATGAGTGTTTTCTCTTTTTTTTCTTTTTTGCTCAATCTCCCCCCCCCCAACCCCAACAGCTGTCAGCCTGCTCTCTATCTTCGAGTCTGTCTCTATTTTGCTTGTGAGTTTATTTTGTTCATTAGATTCCACATATGAGTGACTCACATGGTACTTGTCTTTCTTAGACTGTCTTATTTCACTTAGCATAATACTGTCCAGTTCCATCCCTGCTGTCAGAAAGGGGATTTCTGACATAACAGAAGGTGCAAAGATATGGGGTCTGAAAGTCTCATGATACACAAACAGAAAACAAAACTCGCAAAGTATCCAGAGCAAGGAATCCGGAGGGAGCTTTGTGCAATTTAAGACTAAAGAGATGAAGAGGGGCAATGACAGGCGATCCTTGTGGACCAGTGTAATAACTGTTTTTGTCATTGTTTAGGACCCATGAAATTGAGTGAAGCACTTTTTTTTTTTTTTTTTTTTTAACAAAGTGATGGCATTATCAGATTTCTATTTTCAAAAGTCCACTCTGTCATAGCTAATACTCATTGAGAGAGAACCCTGTGCCAGGCACTGGTCTAAGCACCATGCACGTGTTACAAATTGCATGCTCATCAATAGCTCTATGAGGTTTGTGCTGTCATCCCCCATAAGGGTGAGGAGATTGAGAAGCATTGCGGTTACCTTGCCCAAGTGCATGCTTTGAATACATGCAGAGCAAACCTTAGCTGTCTGACTTGAGCACACACACTGTTAATCCCCAAGCTAAACTGCCCACAGTGTAAGAAAAGGCAGTAAGTAGAAGAGCATGTGTGGGTTCCACCATCCAGAGGAGGGGAGAGGCAAGCCTCGTCTACAAGGCCAAGGAGAGATGGACAGAAATGGATGGATTATGGTTCTCAACTGAGAGAAACTGTGCTCTGTACTCCATTCCAGGACATTTGGCATTGTCTCGAGTAATTTTTGTTTGTCAGGCATGGGAGGAGAACAAGTGAGTAGGTGCCAGGGATGCTGACAATGCATGGACAGCCCCAACCCTGGCCAAGACCTATCCAGACCAAAGTGTTGATGGAGACAGGGATGAAAAACCTGGTGCAGAGGAATATTTTAGAAGGGAAATTAATAGCATGTATGGTGGGTGGAGCTCGAGGGGTGAGAGAGCAGGAGATGCCAGGGCACTGTAGAACAGAAAAGGCCTTGCCAGCACCATAGGAGACTCAGAAAAGTAGCAGGTTTAGGGGAAAAACTGTCAGATTAGGCATCTGAATAGAGCTGGCATGTGGTAACTAGGTTGTAGTTAATTCTGGAGCACAAAGGAAACTGCACTGGAGATGTACATTATGAGTCGCCTGGTACAGATGATATGTGAAATTATGAGCACACATATTACCTCCTAGGGTTAGAAAATATTTTTTTAGAAGTAGCCTAAAGGGCCAAACCCAATATTTAATGACCCGTTATTATAGCCAAAAGAAGAGAAAGCTAGCAAGAGGTTGACAGAAAAAAAAGAAATAGATCAGGGAGGTAGGAAATAAAAAATGCGGTGTTCAAGAAGCTAAGAGAGGAAAATATTTAAAATGGTGGAGTCATAATGCTGAGAAGTTAAGAAGGTAAAAAACTGAGGGGAAGAAAGTATCTCAGGGACACGGAGATCATTGGGCCCTGAAGAAGAGCTAATGTGATGAGAACTTTTGGATTAGACTGGGGTTAGACATGTGTTCGCGCATGCGTGCGCACACCCCCCCCCCCCCATTCCAAACACAATTCTGCTAAATGCATGATAGAGCACTGTGTAGTTACTACATCCAAGTCCAATGCTCACATTCTCTCGTACATGGCTCAACAAGGAAAAGCCCAAGCTAAGTGGAATCTGCTTTTGTTGACTTTCATCTTATTTGTAAAATTTAGATTCATCTCTCTCAGGTAGAAAATTGTTTTCAGGTGTTTTTCTCTCATTTTGTAAGCAAGGTTGACCGTGGAGCTATTAATCATGGCTGCAGCAGATAAAGCTGACTTGTAAAAACCAATCTCTGTTATTCATTTGGAACCACACTGTCAACTAAGATACTGTATCACAGAAGGAAACAGATGGTCCATGTTCCTGGTAAAATTGCTTTACAAAGGCACTCCTATCTGCGGCTCACAAGTTCTGAATCCATTCCTACCAAATGTGATACTCACAGGGCCATTAGACACAGCTGACCTTCAATTACTCTGCAATGGGAAATATAGTATATTTGTAAATGGCATTAGAAAATAACACAGTTTAGTACAGATACATAATGCAATTAAATATGATATACTCTGATTTCTGATCTAACAATGAGAAAAAGCTAACTAAATGAGTGAAATTGGTTTTACAATTTCCTCTAACTCCCTTGTCTTTATTCAACTGGCCTCCTCTGGTCCAAGTCCCACCCTCTAGTTAGAAATACTTTTGCCTTGCCTGGCCATATGTGGCTCAGCTTTTGAGCATCGACCTAGGATCCAGGAGATTGCAGTTCGATTCTTGGTCAGGGCGCATGGTCAGGCACACCCCCGACCAGGGATTGCAGGACCAGTCCCTCATGGGCGTGCAGGAGGCAGCCGATCAATGACTCTCTCATCATCGATGTTTCTATCTCTCTCCCTCTCCCTTCCTCTCTCTGTGAAATCAATAAAGAGATATTTTAAAAAGAAAAGGAAGAAAAGAAAAGAAATGAAAAGAAAAGAAAAAAAAAAGAAAGAAAAGAGGAAAAAAGAAAAGAAAGTAAAGAAAAATACTTTTCTACAATGCACATTGAATCACTCTGCTGTCCTGTTTAAAACCTTTGACTTCCCATCACCTACAGGACAAGCTACTTGAACTCTATTTTAGGAATACAAAGCTAATACAGTGGCTGAGCTGTACAATCAGACTCTTTAGCTTTCAGTCACTAAGTTGTAGTGATTTTCTAAAGAAGGATTGGTATAATACATAATGAGGGCCAAATCCACCCTGGCACTTGTTTTTGTATGACCTGCAAGTTAACATACCTTTCTACATTTTTTTAATCCTAACTCAAAGATATGGGTTGTTGTTGTTTTTAAATTATTGATTTTTACAGAGAGAGGAAAGGAGAGGGAAGGAGAGAGAGAAACATCAATGTGAGAGAGAAAAACCAGTGGGTTGCCTCCTGTATGCACTGGACTGGGGGTCGAACATGCAACCCTTTGCTGCATGGGACAAAGCTCCAACTAATTGAGCCACACTGGTCATGGCTCTACATTATTTAATAATTGAAAAAAGTCAAAGGAAAAATATAATTTTATCACACATAGAAATCCCATGAAATTCAAATGTCAGCATCCATGAGAACTAGTGTTGCTACAACACAGCCACCTCCATGTGTTTATGTATCACCTACGATGTTTTCATGCAACAGCAGAGTTGCCAGTCACAGCAAAGACTGGCTCACAAACTCTCAAATGATTATTACTGGGCTCCTTCTAGAAAAAATATGCCCAGATCTAAATTAACTGCTGTTTTCAGGAAAGAGGAAAGCATGAAACTAGAGAGGGAAGTAGAATCAAGTTATAAAAGGTCAAAATGGTTCATCAAGTAATTCAGACATAATAAATCTGGGCTGTACACATCAAAATATATTACTTTAAAGTTTTAACTCTTATAATTTGAATTCTATAAAATATATGAATGATGTGCATCATAATGTTGTTTATTACAGTTAAACATGTCTGAAGTATGTATGTAACATCACTTGGATGCATTTTGCTCTTTTTTATATCTTGCTTTCAAAGCAGTATTCTTCCTCCTGAAAACGCCTCCTCTAGTAGCTCACGAACACTGACTTTTTTTCAAAATTCATTTTAGCCACAACCTCCTGTAAGAAGGTGCCCCTGAGCCCCCCTCCCTGCTGCCAGGTGTCCTTCGTGCTATCAGCTTCAGCTTCTTTCTGATGGGCAGTTTCAAATTGTCCTGTCATGACTGCTATTCATGACTGAGCTCTTGAAAACCTGGGATTTCTTTCTTACTTGTCCTTTTATCACCTGTAACTAAGAAAATGCCCTGCATATACTAGGTACTTGCTAATATAAGTTTATGAATTAATATTCAATCAATGCCATATACACCTTTGACCTGGTTTGATCCTGAATTAGCTCAAAGGCAAAGGCTGGGGTTCATTTTTCATAAGATCCTGGAGATACTAGGAAGTCTTAGTGATGTGTCCGCTCGCACCTTTGGAAGAACAAGCATCTCATTGGGAGAGTTACACAGATAATCTTCACAACAGATCTGAGCCCTGTTTAAATTAAAGTACTTGTACACAGGATGGGGGAAAAGTTGTTAATCACAGAGAATGTCCTTCTATCTTTGACCAGAGGGATTAAAAAAACAAGTCACTAAAACTCTATACGTAGGGGAGAAACAAATGTCAAGAAGAGCATTTGGGATATGATGGGCACCCAATAAGTATTTGGAAAATAGATTTTTTTGACAAATAGACAAGTAAACCACTAATAAGTCTTACAGTAGAGGTGTCATAGAGTATCATGGAAGGTCAGGCAGAGGTGAGACATTTTCGTGGAACTCTGTGTAGGTTTTTGATCCTAAATAAAAATATAATAATTATTATTGGCATTTCCTGACTGCTTCCTTGGAACCAGGCACCATTCTAAATGCTTTACAAGTATTTCTTTAATTTCCAGAAAAATCCTATGAAGCAGATGTTTTCTCATAACTCATAGCACTGTGCTACCTTTTCCCCAGGTGTCCTTCTGGCGTCTGCCTCCAACAAATGCCTGCTCCCTCTGCGCATCTTACACCAGACTCTTGAGAGACCTTTTGGTTCATTAAACATGATCCTCTTGGTCTCCTCCATTGGGCAATGCTCTTCATGCAGGGCATCTGCATACTCTCCCGCTCCTACTGAGGATTAGCCGGAGAGGTTCCCATAGAAACACCAGAGAATATGTTCCTCCCTGTACCCATTTACTCATTTACCATATATGTAGTACCTGTGTGCCAGGCAGCGGTAATTCAGAAATAAAAAATATGCTCCCTGACACCCAGGGTCTTTCTAAGCTCACGAGCAGCCAAGGTGATGATAGGTGCTCTAACCTTCAAAGCATCATGTGTCATGGATCACAGGTCATGGGATAGGCTGTGTCTCCCCCGGCCCCAAAGGGGCCAGAAGCTAAGTGGAGAAGCTACAGAGGAATTTCAGTGTGCTGGGGAGAGTGTTCTGAAGAGAGACAAGCAGAAGCACGAAACATGAGCCAGCACCCCACTGAGAAAGTCCTGGGGGTCTACTGGCCAAGGAGTGAGAAGAGAGGGCAGAAGGGAGGACAGGTAAGGGGAGTGGGGACAGGGGGAGTTGGGTTGGTTTGGGCATTGCAGCAAGGGAGCTAACAGGTGGAGCAAGAGTGCGGGATGGGATGAGCTGACCATCATGGTCCGGGGATCAGGGCACTACGTGGGAGAGGAGCACCTTCTGTAACTTTGTGTTTTGCTGCCCCAGTGAACAGTGAGGCCTATGTTACCCACAGAAGGTAAGAGTTCTATCTGATGTGATAGGTAGTAAAATAGCATCACCAAAGGTTCAGTGTAATTGCAGAAATGAATTTAAAAGGTGAGTCATTGTGAAATATAGTTAGCAGTTCACTAAAAAAAAAGACGAACACGTTTTACTGCAAAATCTCTTTTTAATTGTGTGTATGTGTAAATATGCTATCAGTTTTCTAGTTTGTCCTTTTTTTTCTTTTTCTCATTTGCTGTATCATTATAAATTGAGGAGACATTTCAAATTTTGGGAGAATTAGTAGACTGATAATAAAAAAAATTGAAGGATACTCTATCTAATAAGCATGTACTTCAAAGGCTGAATGTTTAATAAAAGACAATAACACAATTAACTAATGAATGTTCTCTCTGTAACAGCTTGGTATAATTTTTAAGTGAAAAAGCATTTTTATGAATGAATGAATGAATGAATGAATGAATGAATGAATGAATTTTGGTTTTCTTTTTTTATTATGCATTGGTTTCGGGTGTACAGCTTAGTGCTTAGACAATCATATACTCTACATAGTGTTCCCCCTGATATTTTCAGTACCCATCTGGCACCATACATGGTTATCACGATATTATTGACTATATTTCCTACCTTTTACTTGCTTCTCTGTGACTATTTTGTAGCTACCAATCTGTGCTTCTTAGTCCCTTCACCTCTTTCACCTGGTGCCCCAACACCCCAGCCCTCCGGCAATAAATGACTGCATCTTTAACATTATACTTCTATATTCATTTATTTGGAGGGCCCTATAAACACCTGAGCATAAGAAGGGAAAGAACTGCATGAGGTTTCCCCAACCTTGACTTATTGGAAAATTAATTAAAGTTTATAGTTATTCAAGAGGAGACATTTTACTGTCATTTAATTCCTATAACACACTTCTCAGTTAGATATTCTACCTATTTTGTATATAGAATCACTGAGGGAGTCTGAGGGAGGCTCAGAGAGTTCACTATCCTGCCCAAAGTAAAATGAATGTCTCACTCCAAAGGCCAGGGCTGTTCCTGTGTTACCCACCATGGAGAAAACATTGGTTCTAGGCAGGGATACCTAGGCAGTTATAGCTTGAATGCAGATCCTATAAGAGCAAAGCATTCGGAGGGAGAGAAAATGGCTCCATTCAGTGCTAGAAATAAACCTGCAGCCATCAGAGGGGCTTCTGTGTGTGAGAGTCACTTGCATCCTGCAGGTGGATTTGCAGGAGAGCATCGTGGTAGGAGAACTGTGTGCAGCTGAAGCCTGGTCAGGGGATGGCTTAGGACCCAGGCATTGTTTCAAGGTTTTCAAAATTCCCAGTCCATGAGATCACATTGTGGTAAAGCTGGGGTAGGCTTCTAAGTCATCTATTCCTAACCCCGTCATTTTTTCTGCTGATGAAACCAAGGACCAGAGAAAAGTAGAAATTATACAGAATGTTTGATACTAGGCTCTTCAGTCAAAATACGTGCTAACAATTTTCTAAACCCTCTGTGCCTAGCAATTATAAAAGCACAATGTGTGAAGGTGATGTTAATATCTTTATAAAAGAGGTAAGGGATCTGAAGCTGGGGGACTTTGCGTGATTTTCTTGGGGTTCACATCCAGTGCAGCGATAAGACGAGTGTTTGAACTGACTGCTTGGCTCTAACCTGGGCATCACTTCAGCGCTCCCTCTGCCTCTCCTGAGGTTGCCCACTCCTGCGAGGAGAAGGAAGACTGGAACACAGAGCGTGCGGTCCTTCAGCAACGCGCGTCTCCTGCATCAGCTGCCTGCTGACAGCCCACCCGCAGGAGGCTGCCCAGGGTGGGGCAGGAGAGGCGGCGATGGGCAGGGAAAAAAAGAGACAATAATTCCAGTCTACTGAAATCATGATTTTTCCTTTTAAGAGCCTCCAGCAGATGTTGTCCCTGGTGAAACCTCTGGTCCCCTAATTGCACAGAATTTGACTGCTCACCAGTTTAAGCTGTGCTCAGCCTCACAGTGATTCAGTCCACGACTTTGATCAAGCCATGGAGCCTTTCTTTATCTCAGTTTCTCCACCCATAATGTGATTATAAATAATACACGCCCCTTGGCTGCTTCCAAGGGGTTACAAGGCATCAATAATGTAACTGTTTCTAAAGTGCTTTGAAATCCTTGAGTGAAATACGATATTAAAAATATCACTGCACTCAAATTTCTCCCTGACAGGCAGATGGAAATGAGAAAGCTTGCTCTCTGAGTGGAAGCGAAGTCTGCTGGGGTACATAATTTACCTTGAGAAAAATGCCTTTTGTATAGCGGTCTCAAACCTCGTTAGTTTTGTTTAAGGTGCTGTGCTTACTGTGGGCGAGAGGCCTCCGCAGGCTGTTCTCTTTTCTCTGCACTTTTACAATTCTATTAAAATTAGAAGGGGGAGTTAGATTATAAGAGCCCCTATACTAGAGTCCTCAAATTAAATACAGAACAAACAGCTGCATTTCAATTCCACAAAAACAATATTTTATAATATTATTAAATAATATTGATATTTTATATGAGTTCATACTAAGTATTTTACAGGCATACTTGTACTAAAACAATCCATTATGTGTATGAAATTCAAACAATTTCACGCTTCTTATTTTAATTTGCTAACCCTGGCAACCCTACCTCAAATCCTACTTATCTATCTAACTTGATTATTTGCCAGCCTAAATTGGTGAACACCTTTTGTGGAATATTGCTACAGACAGACATTTTCACTAGTTTCAGAATATAGAAATTAAATCAGTAGTCTCACAGTTTTGAGTTCTCAAAAACAAACAATACGTTTGACTCCCCTTTATGCTGTCTGGGTTTGGCGTGGAGATTGTGTAACATTGTGAGCACCAGATAAATGTTTGTTGAATAGATGAATGAATAAATAACAAGGTCAGTGAAGAGCTTGAATTAAACTGTAGGAATTTAACACATTTTGGGAGCTTATTATAGGTTGCAATCAATTACCATAGTAATTCTATATGTAAGTTCTTTTAAGATGATTAAATTAGTTTATTAACTTTGTTCACAAGCTTTTATTAAATTCAACAAATATTTAATCGAGGCCTTGTTATGTGCAAAGTATTTATCTTGGTACTGGACTGGACTATTTAGCACACATCAAGATACTTGTTATTAATTCTTCAGTTATAGAAATAATCACAAAATAACTCCTAACTTGTAATTCATTGCAGAAGGAGGATTTCCTAAATAAAAGGAGGCTAAGAATGGAGAATATGGAAATGTTTTGAAATACATTTTTTCTATCTTTATTGAGATATAACTGACAAAAATTATACGCATTTACTGTGTAAAATGTGATGATTTGCTATATGTGTGTATTATGAATTGATTACATAATCAAGCCAATTAATATATCTATCATTTACATAGTCACCATTTTTGTGTATGGTGAGACATTGAAGATATACTATTTTAGCTAATAGCAAGTTTCAAGCATACAGTATAGTATTATTCAACTATTGTCATGATGCTGTGCAATGGATCTCCAGAGTTTATTCTGCAGAACTGAGACCTTGTATCTTTGACCAACATCTCCCATCCTCCCCACCCACACCCCCCGGCAACACTCATTCTATTCTCTTATGAGACTAATGTTTTCAGGAATGAGAGCATGCAGGTTTTAAATGCATTTGCCTGTGCTTGCCTTTATTTTATTTAGTGTAATGTACCCAAGACTTACCCATATTGTTGCAACTGTGCTGGACACTCAGGAAGATTTGATGCCCTGGCTTTTGTGAAGAATGCTGCCCTGAACATAGAAGTGCAGATACCTGTTCAAGATATGATTTATTTCCTTCTGATAAAAACCCTGAAGTGGAATCACGGGATCATATAATGGATCTATTTTAATTTTTGAAGAAATTCCATACCGTTTTTCATAATGGTTGTACCAATTTACCATCCCACCTGAGCAGTGCACAATTTACCATCTCCACATCCTCACCAATACTTACCTTCATTTTTTCGATAAAAGCCAATTTAACAATTGCAAGGTGACACCATGTTGTGGTTTTGATTCACATTTCCCCAATAATTAGTAAAGTTGAGGAATTTTCCATACACCTGTTGGCTATTTGTATGCCCTTTTTTGATAAATGCTATTCAGGTCCTGTGCCCATTTTTAAATTATTTGTTGTACTGCTATTGAGTAGTATGAGTTCCTTATATTTTTGAATATTAACTTCTTATCAGATCATAATTTGCAAATATTTTGTCTCATTTCATCAGTTGTCTCTTTGCACTGTTCATTATTTCCTTTGCCTTGCAGAAGATTTTTAGCTTACCGCAATCCCAATTCTTGAAGAGACAGTCCTCTCCCTACTGTGTCCTTGGCACCTTTCGAAGATGGATTGAAGGTAAGTGTGTGGGTTTCTTTCTGGGTGCTCTATTCCCTTCTCTTTGCCTCTATGTTTGTTTCTATGTCAGTACTGTGCTGTTTTGATTGCTATAGCTTTGTAGTATATTTTGCAATCACGTAGCATGAAGCTCCAGCTTTTTTTTTTCTTTTTTCTTTTTTTTTTTTCTATTTATGTGAAAATGCCATTGGAAATTTGACAGGGATTGCATTATATCTGTAGATTGCTTTGGGTTATATGGACATTTTAACATTATTAATTCTTCCAGTTCATGAACATGAAATACCTTTCCATTTACTTTTGCCTTCTTCAAGGACTCCCATTAATGTGTTATAGTTTTCAGTGCACAGATTTTTCACTTTTCACATATTTTATTGTTTTTGATGCTATTGTAAATGGAATTATTTTCTAAATTCCTTGAAAGGATAATCTATTGTTAATGTGTAGAAATGCAGCTGATTTGGGTATGTTGGTTTTGTATCCTGTAACTCTCCTGAAACTGTTTATCATTGCTAACAGTTGTTTTTTTGTGTAGTCTTTAGGGTTTTCTATGGGTAAGAGCCTGTCATCTACAGAGATGATTTTATTTCTTCTTTTTCAATTTGTGTGCCTTTTTTCTTACCTAATTGCTCTGGCCAGGGCTTCCTGGTACTTTTGTAGGATCTTTCCTCTGCATTTTTGAAGTCATCATTTCACTTTTATTCTTCATTTTGTTAATTTAGTGTATCATAATTATTGATTTTTGCATATGTTGAACCATCTTTGCATCCCAGGTATAAATCCACTTGATCACAGTGTGTAATTCTTTTAATGTGTGCTAAAATCAGTTTAGTAGTATTTTGTTAAGGATTTTGTATCTATATTCATCAGAGATTTTGACATGCAGTCTCCTTTCTTGTGTCTGTGTCTGGCTTTGTTGTGAAGTCAATTGTGAACTTATAAAATATGATTGGGAGTAGTCCTTGCTCTTCATTTCTGAAAGCATTTGAGAAGAATTGGTGTAAATTCTTTTTTAAATGTTTGTCATAATTCACCAGTGAAGTTTCCTGGTCCTGGACTTCCATTTGTTGGAATCTTTTTATTACATCTTCAGTTTCCTTACTAGTAATTGGTCTGTTCAGACTTTCTTTTTCTTCCTGATTCGATCTTGGTAGATGGTGTGTTTCTTGGAATTTATCCATTTATTCTAGGTTCAATTTGGAGGCATATAATTATTCATAGTAGCCTCTTATCACCCTTTATATTTCTGTGGTACTAGTTGTAATGATTCCTGTTTCACTTATAATTTTATGTATTCAAGTATTCTCTTTTTCCCCATAATTAGTTAGCTAAATGTTTGTAGATTTATTTGTTCAAAAAATTGGAAAATTCACAAATATGTGGAAATTAAACCACTGACTTTATATATAACCTTGAGACTAATTTAAATGGGAAAACGACATTCCAAATTTTATGAGATGCAGCAAAAGCAGTTGTAAGAGGAGATTTATGGTTATGTAAATACCTATTAGAAAAGGAATGACTTCAAATAAGCAACCTAACTTAATACCTCAAAAACTGGATAAAGAAGAACAGCATAGTATGCTCAAAGTTAGCACAAGGAAGCAAATAGCAAAGATGGAATAGAAATAAATAAAATAGAAACTAGAGCAATTGAGGAGCTATTTAGAAGTCAAGTTATAAATAAAGATATATAGCTGAAGAAAACATCAAGGAAGGATACAACCGGGACTGAGAGGTTAGACCCCAGGGGCTGAGGGTGGACAACCTGGGTTCCAATCCTGACCCCATAAAGCTCTGTGATCTTGAGTTTCTTAACCTCCGAAGCAGCCTCTTGAACTAGATAATGGGATTAATAGTAGAAGCTCCCACATGAGGTCATTGGTAGCATTGCACAGAATATGCAAATGAAGCCCTTAACCTTGGCCCTGTCGGGAGAGGCAACTCTGTTCTCTCCATAGCTTTTGTTACCGGTTTAGTGTATTATCATTAGAGCAAATGGGGTAAAATTATCACATCTCTGGTTACTTATTTACTTGAAGTGGGTAATTAAATATTTTATATAAAAAAAATGTAATTATATTCCAGTTACATTTATCATTCCATAAAATGTAACATAAAGTGCATGTACTTATTCAAATTTAATGCTATTAGATTCTGTCTTTAGGTTGTCATGACATCATCATTTTCCTTCGTTTATAATGTCTTTAGAGTGGCAACGTTTGAGAAGCTCTAGGGTAAACAACAGAAAGTAACTTGAGTGAGTACATATTAGTGTAGAGTAGGCACTCAATAAAAAGTAACTGTTTTGTTCCAGGCTCTTTATATTTATCATGTTTCACTCCCATAAGTAGCAGTTATTTTAAGGTTCAGTATTTCCAATGTATATATGAGGAAAGACAGGCTAGAGGCAGGGCATCGCAAGTGGTTGAAGGTCTGTGCTTGCTGGAGGCCACACCCCTCGCTTTTCATTTCGCACCCCTGCACTGGAACACTTGGCCAGGGTCTGTGTTGTCAGGGAAAAGGCCCCATCTGAATATAGAGAAAGAATTTCAAGAGAAGCTCTAAATGTATTTTGCTCCATAATGAGCTGGGCCAATTATACCTGGTCTGCTTTCTCAAACAAACTTCTTTAAGTAGCAAAATAAACTCATAAACTGAAAAATTACCATTAGAGTCCTTGACAACAAGCAAATAGCAAAAATGATACGGACCCTAGGAAGCTCATTGTTTCCATGTGATCACACAGCTGCCCGGGAGGCATCGGCACAGAGAATCCCAGGAGGATACCACCTCTGTAAGAGGGCATGTCCCATGGGGCCGCAGGGCAAAGTCAGTGAGTCTCAGTCTGGTGATAGAGTTCATTTCAAGCTCTGTTAAATACATGGAATAATAAGTGCACAACATCTTATCCAGAAAAAAACCACACCACCATCACCCACTTCACTAACAGTCAGTAAATTACCTTCTGACAGGAGTTTGCATTGATCGAGCAAAAGGGAGGTGCCGGAGGAGAAGACTGATCTGCCTCCAGCTATGCCCCCCGGGCTCCTCACTTTCCTATTCGAACCCCATTTCTCTTCCCTGCAGCTCTGAGTCTAATGGTCTTGCTCTCCACACAGTCTTCATTCACCAAGCTGGTTAATTACTAATTACCCCATTTATGGCATCACTCCTGTGTCCCTGAGGCCAATTTTACTTAGTCCAGTAGTTTAGCCTTAGGGTGCATCTCAGTCATGTAGAGAGATAGCTGAAGTGAAGATTGCTTGGCCCCAGTAGAGTACCTGATTCCTAGAGTCAGGATTTGCATTTATAACAAGTTTGTAGCTGACGCTCCTGCCCAGGGCACACTTCACACATCACGGCTTCAGCCAGAGGGGCCCTGACTCGGAGGGGCTTTGGGCTCAGGATCCAGCTGTTTGCTGTGGGTAACCTATTCTTTTTTTCCCTTGTTATTGAATTTATTGGGGTGACATTGCCTAATAAAATGATATAGGTTTTGAGCGTACAATTCTATAATGCATCATCTGTATATTTTATTATGTGTTCACCACCCCAAGTCCAGTGTCCTTCCATCACCATTTATGCCCCCTTCCCCTCCTTCACCTCGCCGCCCCCTTTTCCTCTGGTAACGTATTTTAATTTTTTGGCTGAGTGTACGGCTTTTTCCTGTAGATAACAAATTCTAATTGAAACTGTTGTTAGAATCTAAAACCATCCCAGCCTTGTCTTTAGCTCTTTGCCTAACACTCACCACCGATTCACAGAGGACCCAGACTTTGTCTGATTATGTATACACCTGCCTCTCCCTCACTGTCATACCGAATATTTATAGTGCCTACTGGGAAACAGCGTGAAAAAAGCCAGACAGGGTGCAGGTACTGAAGTCAGACAGATTTGGGTGTGATGCTTACATTTCTTATGTCCTATTTGCACTGGGTTTTCTTTATTACCTTAAAAGTCAGCCTAAACAAAATGAGCTTGCAGAGCTGTTGTGAAGATTACATAAATTAACACTGAGGCTCTCAAGTACAGGGGCACGTGAGAATCTCCTGAGGACTTACCGAATACAGATTCCCAGGCCCATTCCCAGAGCTCTGAGTCTAGGGGTGGGGTGGAGCCGAGAGCTCACACCTGTGCTCAGTACCCAGGCAATGCTCATCTGGCCTGTCCAAGGCCGTATTTTCAGAACCACTGAGCTGGTAAAGGGCTTAGCACAGCGTCTAGGTATCTGTAGCAAATGAAAATGGGATTCTTCTCTCTTTTCATTTTGATTGCTCCATATTGTCTTTATTATTTGAATAGATTCATAGACACACCCTTGTCTGCCTAACCTGTTTTCTAAATTTGACATTCCCATTTACCCTTTCAAAAGGCTGTTCACATACACCTGTACCCTCCTGACCAATCTGGCCCTACCACCGTCCACGTCTTTGGTACTATGGCACCTTCACTGAGGTTTTAGGCTCTTCATTTCCTTTCCATTTCTCTACATTTTTCAGCTACACGTGACCTCTTTCACAAGCTTTCTCCCATAATTAGTCGCACACTCGGGCAGCAGTGGGGGTGTGAGACGGGATTATTTTCTGCTCCAGGTGAAGGCAGGAGAGCATCTGAACTCTCACACCTGGGGAGGCTTTGAATGCAGCATTCTGTTACCACAAACAGACTGTCTCCGTGCAGACAGCTGTGTCTGCCCAAACACTCAGCCTTTGAAGAGCAACAGCAAAATAAAAGAGCGTCAGATCTGTTTTGAAATGTGCCCACTGGCAGTAACCCCCTGCTTCCTGCTCTGGAAGAAGCGCCTGAGCCCCCACTCTCTTCATCTCTCTACGCCCACCTCCCTTCCTCGCTGCGGCCTGTGTGTCCACCTGCACCCCGTCACTCTGTGCCCAGTCGCGGGGTGCAAGGGGGCAGCAGACTGCACTTCCAAAGATAAAAGCCAGCGCAGTCCATTTGCTGTGCCTTGCCCTTGTAGGACACGTTTCATCTGGGGGCCTCCACCACCGCATAAACACTTGACAAAACTTTCTGTTGTCCTTGGTTCTCAGAGGAAAGGGAATGTCAGCCCTGTGTATAATACTATATCTCACCATCTAGTGGATTCTACACTAATTCAAAGAGCAATGTGTTTCCTGGAGCTGCTCCTGTTTCTCTAAAATGTATTAATTGTTTAAATGACATTGCAGATACACATTAAAATGTAGTTTTGTGCAAGAGTGGTCTCTCAGAAAGAATTTGGGAAAATTAAGTTTAGGACCAACTACACGTGATGAATGAGACAGACTGAGGGATCACTTAAAAAGTCAATTCTAAAATGGAACATCAGCCCTAGTTGGTGTGGTTAAGTAGTTAGAGTGGTCGGTCTTTGGACTAAAGGGTCGTGGGTTCGATTCCCAGTCAAGGGCATGTGCCTGGGTTACAGGTTCCCCATTCCCTGGCAGGGTGCCTGCCAGAGGCAACCTATCGGTGTGTCTCTCTCACATAGATGTTTCTCTCTGCCCCGCTCCTCCCTCCCTTCCATTCTCTCTAGAAATCAGTGGGAAAAATATCCTCGGATGAGTATTAAAAAATGAAGTAAAATAAAATAAATGGCATACCGTAACATTCCACGTTAGAGACTCAGTAGACGTGAATACATTAAGAATCTGAAGCTCATCATGGAGTTAGAGAGCTTCAGTTTTAATGTGCCCCCATTCCTCACACCACACACAGGATGCTCCAGAGACTGAGAAAGGACTTTAAAAACAGTGTGCAGTGCCCGTTCCACAGGTATTAGGCTCCCAGCGTTGAAACTCATTGCGGTGGCTTTTGAAGAGCGACGGGTGCCACAGAGTGAGTCTGCCTGAAAGACCAGCTCTGACCCAGTTTCATCAGCTCTCTCATTCACTAAACATTTCCTCTCACTCATCTCTCTTCTCTTTTGCATTAATATAAACTAAAGTTTCTAAAGCAGATTTTACTTTAAATTATTCTGTCTGTATTTAGTTAGGAGTTAATCAATCCACAAAATTTACTGTGTACTGAATTGAGGCGCATCCATGCAAAACACAATTCCTACGGCCCAGACCCGAGGTCCGTTTTTAGAAGAGAGCAGAGACCTACCATTGAAGCCCGCTGACACGACTGGGCATCTGCTCTGGGGCATGGTGGGGCCTATGTTCTGCTACTGGTACTAAGCAGCAGTGCTGGGTAACGCGTGTCAGCAACCAGTCTTCAGGTTGGCTTAGCAGCTTAGGGAGGATATGGTACTTGATTAAGTTTATGTCTTAGAGAGGGAATAATGGTTGGAATCCATACCTAACCCCCTGAGTCATCTGTTCTTGGTAATTACTGCTTCCATCATAGATGATGAAACAGGTCACCACATTTGGTTGTTCTTCTGTACATATGTTATGATTTTATGTAGGCAAGTTAATTAAACTGAGTAATTCAACGTGCGTATTTGCTCAGCTTAAACTGTGACTGATTTGTGGCTTGATAGGTTAAAAAATTTTAACTATGCTTAAAATAGTTGTAACATGTTTAGATTTAGTTTCAAGTATCATTTAACCAAGCCAGCAGTTTCCCACACCCAGGGGATGTTTTGGTTATTCAAGGGTGCTGCTGATCTCTTGGGCAGAGACAAATATAATAGAACATGGGAGGGTCCCTAATATAAATTGTCCTGCAATCTATATCATTTTCAAATATATTAATTGAATAATTAATTCAAGGAAAAAACCTGTTCAAAATTTTTGAGTCTGAAATTTAACTGCATTTTACATTACAAAAAATAAATGAATAAATAAAAATAAGACAAAAAAATTTTGGACTTTGGTTATTATTATTATTTTTTGCATAGTTTTAATGTTACAGACTTTTCCAGGAATGCAACTAACCTGTAAATTGAGGCAAGGTTTTATGTTTTTGTTCAGGACACTACCAAGAATTGTTGACTCATGGAAAAGCACATCATGAACCACAATGTTGTGATATTTGAATTGCTAATAAAATACCTACACCTGTTTTATGCAACTTCTTTAGCTGTGGCTTTTGTTATGGTTCTATGTACAGATGCAAGCATTTGTTTCTTTATGTCTTCCTCAGTAGATTTTCCTCTTCATTTGCATATCAAAAGCATTATTATTTTATTATAACTTACTTTTTTATATAGCCTTAGAGCAACATAGTTCTTTCAATTTTGTGACGTAGTAGAAAGTTAAGCTGACACAACTTCTGAGTTAAGTTTGACATGTAACCTTTCCCTAAGAGGTGACAGGGAGTCATTGAAGTGTACTGCACTGGGAAATTATATAGGGCGGGCGGGACACAATGATTTGGTAACCGTAATCTTGCACTGCTACGCACTTTGAGACCTCTGGGTCTAGGAGTCAGGGCTTGAAGTCCAGCTCTGCCAGTTTCTAGCTGTGCAATGTCTGAAAAAATGACATAAGCCCTTTAAACCTCAATTTACTAATTTAAAATAGACATGTTAACCATTCAAGATTGTTATAAGGATTTAAAATGTTAATGTACATAAATCACATAACACATTGCCTCACATGTGAGTATTTTAAAGAATTTTAGGATATGATAGGATGAAAGCATGGATGTTCAGGGTGTAAGCTGAGGTAAAGTGGGGAGAGGCTGCAGGTATGGAGATCAAGGTCCAACCCATGCTCTACCCGTTGTCCAAACTGCTCTAAGGCTTTGGGCTTGACATGGACATTTGCCTATTTAAATGAGACTCAGTATGCATAACGTATTTGGATTAGATGAGCAAACCATATTGATGACTCTTTTATGTCATCAACAACTGTACAATCACAGTCATGTCTGTTTCATGTGGAAAAAATGAGTGTGCCTTTGAGTGTTGGGACTTCAGGGGCAGAAGGTGAGACCATATTTAGCATGTGACTAGAGTTCAGCCAATTGAGCTGAAACAAATTTTCCCATGTGAGACAGAGCAGCATGTGCCAAATAACAGTGCATCTGCTAATGAAATGAGGACTTTCATTAAAAAGGTTCAAATTAGTAAGGATTTTGAATGTCAAATTACGCACCTCTTAAAAAAGCGAAACTTTCAGAATGTAATTTTCCTGCAGTCGACTGCAGCCACGCCTGCCCCTCACTAAGCCCTTACACACCAAGCTCTTTGCGAACCTGGCTCGCCATCACCCTCACGGCCTCCGTGTGACAGGCACACCCGCCTACTGCTCCCTAGGAACCTGGAACACAAGAGCTGAGCCCCCTGCCCGAGCTCATGCCGCTATGAGTGGTGGAACTGGTGTTTGAATCCAGTTAACTTTATCCAACCCTCAAGTCCACGTTTGCTCCACCAGATGGTCTGTCATTTGCTGTCATTATTTTGGGGACTCAAGTTGCTAAACACCATGAAATGTAGCAAAATGTTAAGCTGGAGTAATAACATAAGAAATGCAAATAAAACTAGTGCAATATTTGAATAATTATCTGTTTTATTTTTTTAATCCTCACCTGAGGATATTTTTTGCATTGCTTTGTCAGAGACAGAGGGAGAGAGAGAGAAACATCAATGTGAGAGACACACATCGATTGGTTGCCTCCTGCACGCACTGCGACCGGGGCTGGAGACTGAACCTGCAATCGAGGTACCTGCCCTTGAGCAGAATCAAACCGAGACCCTTTAGTCCGAGGGCTGACACTTTAACCACTGATCCAAACCAGCTTAAGCTTGAATATTTATTTTTAATAGCATTACTGTCTATAAGAGCATCATTTTGAAACTTTTTGCTTCACCGATTCTGATTTTATCATTCTAATTTCCTAGTAAATATAAAATTTTAGTTAACACTCAAGAATACCTGAAACTCCTGTATACATATTTAATGGAATAAAGAAATAGTAAAACTATTGCATGGACACCCACAACAAGGGAAGTAGCAACCTAATGTTTACAATTTCTGGTGAAAATACAGTTACTTTCCACTGATGTTTATGTGTGATAATAATGCACATCCGTTTCATGTTGCTGAAAGACTACCAATCACAGTCTCGATAAGATCACCTCTAGTACATACATGGAGTCGCCCTCTAATGACTGTTGAAGAGTAGCTTCTCCTAGGAAACAGTGACATCCTAGGATCCTTGCCCAAGCCGGAAGCCTTTGGAGACTTTCCTCACCCCACTTCACCCTCACACACCACTTGAACAACACTGGAGGTTTCCCTGCTCTTATAGTCTACAATTTACAGTGCCAGCCCCAAGCTCCACCCACTGCTGCAAATTCTATGGCCTAACTGACACCCATTTACCTCCCTATCTCAAAGTCATCTCATCTAGAACTTATACCATCCTTTCTAATCTGCCAGTGTGAGCTCATCTCCTGAATAACTATGTCAGTGGCATTTCCGTTTGGGTTAAAAGAAGTTTGTAGCTATGCACTCATTTGAATAAATACTTTCTAATTTTACCTACTCAGTGCAGACTGACACAGAACCAGGGGGAATGAAGTGCTGTTCAGTTTTGAAAACTTGCCTTTGACTTGGAGGGCCACCCTAGCTCCATGCCCAGAATGGCAGAGGGAAGCTAAGGATCAGCTAAGAAAGTTAACTGGGTGTCAAGTGGAATAAATGCAAAAGGCCTGTATTCTTCTCTTTGTGTTCTCAAATTTTATTTTATAGTTAATAAAAGCTAAGATATAGCTTTATAAATCCAAGTCCTGCTCCTGATTTACACAATAATGACAAACTTAATGGTATAGGAAAGTATAAAAAAAAGGGGGAGAAGTAAAAACCTCAAATCTTTCTATTGGTATATTCTGAAAGAGACTTAGAGGCATACATTAACATTTTAAAAGGTATTTAGAAGTGTTTTTTTTTAAATCAAATTATTTCACTTACTATAAATCATCACATTTACTTTTAACTTGAAAACAACAAAAGGAAAACAAAGGTTAAATTTTTTAAATTAATAAACAAAATATTTAATCAAAGTAAGAAATACTGATTTCTAAAATATCCCTTTGTTGAAAGAAAATTATTATGAAAATCATTAATATTTTACATTGATAATGATTTCACATTAATTATGTGTTTCAATTTTAATATATAGCAATTTCTCCCTACTTGAAAATTGCCATATGCTTTCTCACCTCTTCCATTCTCTGACCTCTATGTTTTTTTAGTTATATATAAAAAATTAACCTTCTTAGAGTTCAGTACATTTGTACTCTTTTCAATAGTATAATTATCAGATGGTTTTAATCTTTATTCAAAATCTCAGAGGGGAACATATTCACTGCCAGTTTGTTTGCCATAGTGTAAATGTTTTTGTTTACGTTTCTTAGCTAAGTTCATCACAACATAACTGTTATAAGAATGGGTCATATCTTGGGAAATCTGATTTCTTTCATTATTGAAATTATCTGTAGGATGATTTTATATTTAAACAAAAAATTGGCTAAATATGCATTTCTTGGGCCATTGAAAATTGCTTAGATACTTGGAGGCCTGGCTTCCAGTCGTCTGTGGATAAGACAGCACTTTTAACACAGCCATTTATGTTTGGATTTTGCCTTTTTTTTTTTTTTTTTTTTTTAAGGAAGGTGGCATACCTACAGCCTATATTTCTGTTTTCCCACATTTGATTAAATTCTTCATGTCCTTTATCAATAAATAAAGGAATGACTGGGAACATTATTTGCCCACAATCACTGCTTCCTTCCATGTCACTCTGCTGTCTTCTGATAGACTACACTTGTGTTTTATAAGTAGAATGATTCTTATGACTGAATAACTTAAATATTTTTCATTATTTTGGAATTTTAATGGCTCATAAAAGTTGCAGGTGCTTGCTGTCCATTTTCCTCCTTCTTCCATGACTGCCCCACAGTCTGGCATCCCTCCCAAGCTCCTCCCAAGGGAGAGCTCAGGTCACTGGGGCCTCCTCTTATCACATCCAAGGACTGATTCTCATTGCTCATTGTATCTGATGTGCCAGCAGTGAGAGATGCAGTTGATCATTTGTTTCTCGTTGTCCTTCTAATTTATTATGTTCTGTTTACGTATTGTCATTACTCTTTGCCCTTTCCCTCTGTATTTACTTTCTTTCAAGCCTCTTTTCTATGCCAGCATTTCCATTTTTAGCACATCCATTTCTCTCTTTACTGTTTTTAATTTTTATTATTTTTATAATAATAATGTTTTGGTTTTCACTTTTTATTACCTCCAACAAAAAAACACTACCTTTATTTTTTTAATGTAGCATGCAATTTTTCTAATGTTAAGCCATTGTTTACTGAATTAATGTTTCAAGATTTTCTAAAGCACACACACAAAAGGAAAGGGTGAAAATAAGGGTTTGTCAACCAATAATAACCAAGATAATATTATCATAGCTATATTAATAATTTTAAGAAAAAATATATTTACAAGTGAAGAGAGGTACTATGTAGTGAAAAATATAGCAATACAACATAAAAATTATACACTTTTATATAAATAGTAATACAGCATCAAAATATACAAACAAAAAAGTGACAGAATTTGAAGTGGAAATTAACAAACCAACACAAGATAAAACAATCAGTAATATTAATTTCCATACTATAACATAGCGAGACTATAGAACATTTGAACAACTATGTCACTGAGAACTTATTTTGTGCCTAATGCTATCGGAAGCATAGAAATGAGCAAAGGCAGCCCTGGTGAAAGTGATTGAGGTGAGTAGAACAAGCAGCCAAAGAATCCATGTTCAGCTGTGAGGTCAGCATGTGGTCTCTAATCTCACAGAAAGAACCTATGTAGGGAGTTCAGACAACACTCTCAGGAAAAATCATACCTTCTAGTCTTTTAGTCATATTTTAGGAACAAAAGATTAAGGATGGTGGCAGACTGAGTGGAAGCTACACTTACACTCTCCCAGCACCAAATTGGAATTACAACTGAAATATAGAAAAACCATCCTGAATAATCAACTGCAACTGAAGATGAGCTAGAGAGCACCCTCATAACCAAGGAGGAAAAGCGGAGACCACAGAGAGAGTGGTAGGAAGTGAGGAGGCGCGAGAGGGCTGGCTGGGCTCCCATGGGCAGCGGCTGAAGATCCAGAGGTTTAGGTGAGCTCTTAGGGGTTCCCACTGAGGACTCTGGGGCCTAAACCCGAGGCTGGGCATACCAGCTAAGAGCACCAGAACTGAGAAAGGTGCCCACATAACAATTGGCTGTGAAAAGCAGCATGGTTTCTGTCTGTCAGGGAGAGATAGCTGGAAATGCAGTCACCCTCTTAAAGAGCCAATGCACAAAGTTTCACATGCAGCTACTCACCTTGGGTTCCAGCAGATGGAGGGCAGATTAGACTGGAGCTATGTGAGGAGAATCTAAGGTTGTGGGCTCTGGAGATAGAGATCAGAAGGCACCCCTCTGGATTCCTGTGCCAAGTCATTCACCCATACTGCAGAGAACATCTTTCTCAGACAGATATTTTGCTGCTTTTGCTGGGGGGGGGGGGGGAATGGAAGCAATTGCTCCACCCTGCTGGAATACCTCTCACCCTACCTTAACTAGTTTGTACATCTGAGGCTCCTTAAGAGACTAATAACAACCAACCTCCCCACCCAGTAGAGTTTCTACAGTGAGGCTCATTAAGAGAATCAGGTTAATCAGCCTGAAGGCAGAGGCAGACTTCAGAGTGCTTTGAGTTTTTGCTTCATCTGCTTCTGGAACCAGGCCTTGGAAAAGCAGACTTTGGTGCGCATCTTGGCTCTGTCCAAATGCATCCAGGCCCAGAAGAGGAGACCTCAAGCCTATGGTTTTTGATAGCTCCAAACAGGGTACCAAGGGCTAGTCACAAACTGCATCTGACATTGGCCTGCAACAGAGACCCTCCAAAAAGACTGAGAGTCCTAGAAGATCAACCTAATACATAGAAACAAACCCAAACAGGCAGCCAAAATGGGGAGACAAGAAAACAAGCCCCAAATGAAAGAACAAGAGAAGTCTCCAGAAAAGGAGCTAAATGAAATGGAGATAAGCAATCTATCAGATATGGAGCTCAGAATACTGATTGTAAGGATGTTCAACAACATGAAAAATGATATGGAGACTATGAAGGAAATTAAGAATGATATAGCAGAAATATATGATACATTGGAAGGAATAAAGAACAGATTAGAGGAAGCCGAGGATTGGATCAGTGAATTAGAAGACAGAGTAGAAAAAAAATCACTCAATCAGAGACCCAAAAAGAAAAAAAAAAAAAAAATTAAAAAACAGGAGGAGAGTTTAAGGGAACTGTGGGACAACATGAAACATAACAACATTCACATCATAGGAGTCCCAGAAGAGGTTGAAAGTAAGCAAGGGGAAGAGAGCCTGTTTGAAGAAATAGTGACAGAAAACTTACCTACCCTGGTGAAGGAAAAAGTCCCACAAGGTCAGGAGGCACAGAGAGTCCCAAGCAAGAAGAACCCAAAGAGGCCCTCAGACACATCATAATTAAAATGCCAAGAATTCATGACAAAGAGAGAATCTTAAAGGCAGCAAGAGAAAAGCAATTTGTTACTTACAAACGAGCTCCCATAAGGCTGTCAGCTGACTTCTCATCAGAAACTCTACAGGTCAGAAGGAAATGTCATGAAGTATTCAAGGTAATGCAAAACAAGGATCTGAAACCAAGACTACTCTATCCAGCAAGGCTATCATTCAAAATAGATGGTGAAATAAAGAGCTTCCCAGACAAAAAAGACTAAAGGAGTTTATCACCACCAAACCAGCATTGCAGGAAATGTTAAAGGGACTGCTGTAATTAGAAGTAGAAATAGAGAGAAAGAGAAACATAGGCATAAAGAATTAAAATGGCAATAGATAAATATTTATCAATAATAACCTTAAATATAAATGGATTAAATTCTACAATAAAAAGACATAGGGTGGCTGAATGGATAAGAAAACATGACCCAAATATATGCTGCCTACAAGAAACCTAACTCAAAGCAAAAGACAGGATGAGAGTGAAGAAATAGGGAAAAAATTTCCACACAAATGGAAATGAAATAAATCTGGGATAGAAATACTCATATTGGGCAACATTGACTTCAAATATATTGAATCCCAAAATACCAATTAGAAAGTACTTATGCACCCCTGTTCATAGCAGCACAATTTACAGTAGCTAAGATCTGGAAACAGCCCAAGGGCCCATCAGTAGATGAGTGGGTAAAAAAGCTGTGGGACATTCACACCGTGGAATACTATGCAGCTGTAAAAAAGAAGAACCTATTACCATTTGGGACAGCATGGAGGGAACTAAAAAGTATTATGCTAAGTGAAATAAGCCAGTCAGAGAAAGACAAGTACCACATGATCTCACTTGTATGTGGAATATAATAAACAAAATAAACTGATGAACAAAATCTATCCTGAGACATTGAAGCATGGAAGAGACTGAGGGATCTCAGAGGGAAGGTGGGGATGAGGGAGTGGGTGGGGAGAAATTAATCAAAGAACTTATATGTTTATAAGCATAACTATGGATTCAGACATTGGTATGGGGAAGGCCTGAGACTGAGTTGAATATGGGGTGGAGGGATCAATGGGGGAAAAAGGGGACATCTGTAATACTTTCAACAATAAATAAATTAAATAAAATAAATTAAAAGTAAAATAAAATAAACTTAAAAATAAATAAAACCTTTACTACAAAAAAACAACCTATTAAAATAGATACTTATAAGAACTGTATAATAGCATAAAAAGGTTCATAAAATGTAGATGATAGTATAAAATTAAAAAATGTAAAAAATTTAGGAACAAGAGGAGAACCTCTTCTGAGACAGAAGGGAATTTGCATTAAATTATAGTCCCTAGATTAATAAGCACAATGTAGGTGCTTATTTAATTCCAATTAAAAACTGAAGGAAGCATAAAGGAGAAAAAAGAGAAAAGAAGAAAAAAGGATTGAAGGAAAGATGAAATAAATAAAGAAAATCATTTTGAAGTAGAAAAGTTATGTAGAAAGGCATGGGTATTCTCAGTTAAGCAATAGCAAGTTGTTCTGTGTGAGAGAGAAAACCTCAGCACTGGGCATAGTGAACTGACTCAAATGCATGTTGAAAAGCCAACTGGAAATGAATTAAAGGGATGCGGAAGCTCAGTGGGGCCCAGCTGCGGTTAGTGCAATTTGATAGTGTGACCAGTTGTGGATGATATTTTCCAGTGTAATGCAATAGCTGAGTTTCTCGATGAGCTTCTCGTGGCAGTCAGCCTTGCTTAGGGGGTGGCAAATGAAAGCCTAATGATACAGGATGTTTTTATGAAGCCAGTGGGCATTGTGTGTTGCCCATTAAACTTCTGTATCTGAAATGGAACAACCATCTACTCTCCTCGTACATTTGGCAACTCTGACTGCACTGGGCATTGGAGTGTCTATAATGTTTCTTTGAAGCTAGAGGATTTTGTTCACTAAAGGCAACATCTGGGGATGAAAGTGGGTGCCTTCCAAAGTTTTCTAAATAAAGGAAATGCTGCCATTTCGCCACAGTAAACCCCTAATATCTAGGAAGAGTCAGAGCATTTTCTGAATGGGCAGAAACAGCTACTTGGCTGTAAATTTAATCGTGACCTGAACATAACCAAAGAAATAATGTGCTTGATAAGGACATGAAACATTAAGAATAAATAAAAGAATGGCTCCATCAACAAATCAACAAATGACACATGCTGGCGAGGGTGTGGAGAAAGGGGAGCCTTGGCACACTGCTGGTGGGAATGCAGACTGGTGCAGCCACTATGAAAAACAGTATGGAGGCTCCTTAAAAAATTAAAAATGGACTGCCTTTTGACCCAGTGATCCCACTCTTAGGAACGTACCCTAAGAATCCTGAAACACTAATCAGAAAGAATATATGCACCCCTAAGTTCAAAACAGCACAATTTACAATAGTTAAGATCTGGAAACAGCCCAAGTGCCCATCAGTAGATGAGTGGATAAAAAAGCTGTGGGACATTCACACCATGGAATACTATGCAGCTGTAAAGAAGAAGGATCTCTCACCCTTTGGGATAGTGTGGATGGACCTGGAGAATATTATGCTAAGTGAAATAAGCCAGTCAGAGAAAGACAAGTATCACATGATCTCACTTATATGTGGAATCTAAAGAACTTAATAAACTGATGAACAGAATAAGTTTAGTGACATAGAAGCATGGAACAGACTGATGAATCTCAAAGGGAAGGTGGGGGTGGGCGTGGTTAGGGAGAGATTAACCAAAGAATTTACATGCATATATGCATAACTCAAGCACACAGACAATAGTGTGGTGAAGGCCTGGGGTGAGGAGTGGGTGTGGAGTGGAAGGAGTTAATGGGGGAAAATGTTGTAATATTTCAACAGTAAAGATAAATTTTAAAAAATTTAAACTGAGTAAATTTTCAAGAAAAAAAAAAAGAATACATAGGGACCAAAAGTGTACAATACCCCGTATTCTGCAAGACAGCTACTAAATATGGCAGGATGTGCATTCAAGTCAACAAATAGGTGTTCTGCAGCTGCTTGGTATGTTACCTACGACAACATCACCTATGAAATACTTCTTAACAATTAACTATTCCTTCCTGTCTCAGGATGTACAGCCTCATAAAATAATTTAGAAACACCTTAGATATGCAATATAAATTTATATATTTATTTTGTTTGTATTACTTGCAAAGGCACATTAAAAATAGACTCAGAGAAGCAATCGTGTACCTCTATCTTACATACAGGGTTACCTGGCCTCTTCTCCCACCATGATGACCGCACCAGCACACGCAAGTACAGAAAGGACACCTCTCTCAACGATACCCCTTTCACTAGCCAGGTCAGCCTCCTGTCTCTTATTAGAATAGGTTGATTGGTATGCTTCCTTCATTTATCCCAGTACAAAAAGCTAGTTCCCTGCTTTGCTATCCACTTCACCTCCTTTCCATTAATCTCCAGCAGGCCCAGTGATAGCCCAAATAATGAGATCCCGATTTAGCTGCAGTGATATGGAAGCAATGTCCCGATCCTGACCCAGCTCTACCTGTGATCCCCTATTAAATATCCCCACACACATGCACACTCACACCTAAGTAGCGAAAGGATAACTAATTCAGTTGGTCCCTTTTTAAGAAAAGAGACGAAACCTTTGGACAGATAGAGAATTACACTAGATAATAAGCGGCAATAAAACTTGCAGGAATGTTTCTGTTTTGAGTATAAAAATTGAATTTGCTGCAGAAATTAGGATGTGTGTGAGGCCAGCTTCATTAAAGAAAGGGAGATATATATGCCGTACTAAGATGTCCATTTACAGGAAAACTGGTTATAACTTCATGTGTCATTCTCAGTTAAATTTCAGCACTCCTATCCCAAAATAAAGCAAAACATTTTATGGCAAATGAGCAAGAGATTTAATATTGTATGGGTGACTAATTTGGTTACTTAAGAAAAAAATTGGAAATGAACCGGATGTTCTAAACTTGATTAGTGTTTCTGTTATAAGGATGAGGCATTAGTTTGACAGCAATTGAAACTCACAGCTCATTATTTTTGTATGGATTCCCCATTAAGAATACTTTGAGTGTCTGTGCTCTGTTGGAATTGCTAATTTTGGCTTCTTGCAGGAGTTTTTCTTGATAAAGCCAGTTGTGAGAAGCTCAAATAAAACAGAATTAAAGCAATTATATAGATCATTCTCAACCCCAATCCTGTCTCTCTTCCTTTAAAGTTACCTCAAATTTAATATCTGCTTTGATGGCATGGACTAGGGACAAATACTTTTAGTTAAATAATAGAATTCATCCATACATTTTAGAATATTTTAATCAGGTACTTTTGACTCCCTTTTCATAGAAAATTCTTTACTTGCATTGTAAGTGCCAGCAAGGTGTTCATTAAGATGCAGTAACCATTGGTGCATCAAATGAGTTCTGGACCATTCACACCTCAGTACAAACTAATGTAATCTACAATATTTTTTTATAATACATTACCAAAGGAATAAGCATTTTAGACAGAGAAAAAGGAAAAGAGAATTTTTAAAACATACACATCATTAAAGATAAGATCCTTGAGTAGCCCACCAATGCAGAGTAATTTAGGGAGCTGAGGTGGCTAGACACCCCCTCCCAACCTGACCTGGAGATAAGCAACCAGAAAGATAATAATAGAAAAATATGAGTGTGAATCACATTTATTTTGACAACCTAGCAAACAGAGCTATCTGCTCAGCACTTTGGGTTGCAACAGTAACATATCTTGAAGAAAAGAGAAAAAAATGGAAAGACCTGTCTGGTCGTTGACTTTGGTGAAGCAGGATATTTGCTAAAAATGCATTAGTTAAAAAAATCATTGTTCATATGACTAAGTCACCATATGACCTCTTTATTAACAGAGTATCTAGGACAGGATGGAGTAGTGTGGGCAAAGGCTGCCATGGGAGTCCACCCAAAGGAGCAGCTGCAGACTCCTGGTTTGGTTTCAGAATGTGTTTGCTTGTGTGTGCGTGTGTGTGTCTGTCTCTTTGTGTGCTCAGGACCCCTAGGGAGAAAGAGCAGAAAGACCAGCCCCACATGACTGCCTCAGGAGGTTACAACATTCTGCTTTATCCCTGACTCTTCTTACTAACCTTTATCACCCCAACGTTAAAGGTTAGAGTCTACAAATTTGAGAGCCCATGATTCTGGACTCACTTTGACTTCCCTTTTCCCCTGATAGGTTGACAGGCATGATCTTGGAGCCAATTGATACTTTTAACAAATCAATATCAGCAAATTGGACTTGGAGAAATTTACCTAGAGTCTACTAAGACCCCTTTGGTCCCCTGATTGGAGTTTTGTCCCAGGCGTGAGGCTGAATCGACGTCGGGATAGGAGTCTTAGAAGGTGGTAAACCTGTAGGCAGGGCCAGCTTACCAAGCCAGTGTGTGAACTGTGCAAAGGGAAGACTGTCTCTGTTGGTCTTTAATATAAACATTGCCACACTTTTACAGAATTATTTCTCTTTTTTCACTTGCTGATTTCCTTGACTGGGAGTATCATTTCTCTAATACAGGAAGACTGAGGGATAGGGCGTATGGTGCCTCTCTCCTGACCCCAAGTCTCCCCTCAGTCCTCTTTGGGACTACATTTTTTGTGCTCCTATCTCTGCTCCTGAGTCTACTAACCATCCACCTTATCTCCACCTCTGGACGTGAGTTCCTCTCTGCTTACTATCCATAGACAAATACTAAGCTCTGACCAAGGCATGCTTTATATTTTTAAAATTTTGTATTTCAATTAAAGTTTACATTCAATGTTATTTTGTAATTTTGTATTAGTTTTGGGTGTACAGTGTAGTTGTTAGATAATCATATACGTTACAAAGTGTTCCCCGTAATATTTCCAATACCCACCTGACTCCATACATACTTGTTGCAATATTATTGACTATTTTCCCCAAGCTGTACTTTTGCATCAACATGACTATTTTGTAACTACCAATTTGTATTTTTTTTAAATATATTTTTTTATTGATTTCAGAGAGAGGAAAGGAGAGAGAGGTAGAAACATTAATGATGAGAACGAGTCATTGACAGGCTACCTCCTGCACGCCCCCCAAAGGGGATCGAGCCCAAAACCCGGGCATTTGCCCTGCCTGGGAATCAAACTGTGACCTCCTGGTTCATGGGTCTATGCACAACGACTGAGCCATGCAGGCCAGGCCAGTTTGTACTTCTTAATCCTTTCACCTTTTTAACTCATCCCTCCAAAATTCCTCCCATCTGGAAATCATCATTCTGTTCTCTGAATTTTTGAGTCTGTTTCTACTTGTTTATTTTGTTCTTTAGATTCCAGTGTAAGTAAGAACAAATGGTATTTGTCTTTCTCTGACTCACATTTCACTTAGGGTAATGCCCTCTAGGTCCACCCATGGTGTTGCAAATGGTAAGATTTCATTCTTTCTTATTGACAAGTAATATTCCATGTTTACATTTACCACAGTTTTTTATCCACTCATCTATTGATGGGCACTTAGGTTGCTTCCATATCTTGGTTATTGTAAATAATGCTGCAATAAATATAGGGGCACAAATATTCTTTTTTAATTTAATTTTTATTGAATTTATTGGTGTGACACTGGTTAATAAAATTATATAGGTTCAAAGTGTATAATTCTATGATACATAATCTGTGCACTGTATTGTGTGTTCACCACACAAAATTAAGTCTCCTCCTATCTCCATTTATCCCCCCTTCACCCTCTCCTACACCCGCACCTTTTTCCCTCTGGTAATCACCATACCTTTGTCTGTGTCCATGAAGGTGTCTGTTTTTTTGGGGGTTTTTTTTGCTTAAAACCTTCATATTTTTCACCCAACCCCCCAATACCACTCTCAACTGACAACTGTCAGTCCTTTCTCTGTATCTAGGAATCTGTTTCTATTTTGTTTTTACCTTTATTTTGTTCATTAGAGTCTTCATACAAGTGAAATCATATGGCCCTTGTCTTTCTCTGTCAGACTTATTTCACTTAGTATAATACTTTCTGGGTCCATCCATGCTGTCACAAATTCTATTCTTTTTTTATGGCCGAGTAGTATTCATTACATAAACGTACCACAGTTTTTTAATTATTTTTTAACCCTCACCCAAGGATTGGCTTGTAGAGAGAGGAAGGGGGAGAGAGGAAGAGAGAAACATCAAGGTGGGGAAACATCAATCGCTTGCCTCCCAGACACGTACCGAGGTATGTGCCCTGAGAATCAAACCCACAACCTTCTAGGGTCCGGGATGATGCTCCGAATAACTGAGCCACAGCTGCCAGGGCTGTACCATGGCTTTTTAATCCATTCATGTATTGGTGGGCACTTGGGTTGCTTCTACATTTTGGTCATTATAAATAATGCTTTAGTGAACATAGTGCTGCATATATTCTTTCAAATTAGTGTTTTAGGATTCTTCAGATAGATTCATAGAATTTGAATTGCTGGGTCATAAGGCTGTTCCATTTTTAATTTTTTGAGGAAACTCTATACCGTCTTCCACAAAAGCTGCACCAGTCTGCATTCATTCCAACAGTGTACAAGGGCTCTCTTTTCTCTACATCACTGCGAACACTTGTTGTTTGTCGATTTGTTGATGGAGCCATTCTGACAGGTGTGAGATGATATCTCATTGTGGTTTTAATTTGCATTTCTCTGATGGTTAATGACTTTCAGCATCTTTTCATATGTCTCTTGGCAACCTGTATGTCCTCTTTGGAGACGTGTGTGTTGAGGTCCTTTACCCATTTTTAAATTGGATTGAATGGTTTTTTAGTGTTGAATTGTATAAGCTCTTTATAAATTTTTTATATTAACCCCTTATCACATATATCATTGGCAAGTATGTTCTTCCATTCATTATGTTGTCTTTTAATTTTGTTGATGGATTCCTTGGCTGTGCAAAAACATTTTAGTTTGATATAGTCATATTTTTTATTTTGTTTGTTTGTTTATTTTCCTTGCCAGAAAGAAATTTGAGAAAAAATATTGCCAAAAGAAATGTTTGAGTTTTTGCTGCCTATATTTTCTTATATAATTTTTATGGTTTCAAGACTTACATTTAATTCTTTAATCCATTTTTAGTTAATTCTTCTGTATGATGTAAAAAGGTGGTCTAGTTTCATTTTTTGCATGTATCTGTCCAATTTCCCTAATACCATTTATTGAAGAGACTGTTTTTACCCCATGGTATGTTCTTCACTCCTCTGTCAAATATGAATTGACCATATAGAGTGGGTTTATTCCTGCGCTTTCTAATCTGTTCATTGCGCTATATGTCTGTTCTTATGCCAGTACTGTGCTGTTTTGATTACTATAGCCTTGTAGTATAGCCTGATATTAGGTAGCATGATTCCTCCAACTTTGTTTTCCTTTCTCATGATTGTTGTGACGATTTGAGATATTTTGTGGTTCCATATAACTTTTTGGATTATTTGTTGTAGTGAAATGTGCCATTGTATTTTGATAGGAATTGCACTGAATCTATAGATTGCTTTGGGTAGTACTGATATATAAATGATGTTAATTCTTCCTATCCATGAACATGGTATATGTATCCACTTATTTGTATCTTCTTCAGTTTCTTTCTTCAGTGTCTTATAAATTTTTGAGTACAAGTTTTTTACAGCCTTGATTAAATTCATTTGCAGGTGTTTTCCCTTTTTTATGCAATTTTAAATGGGATTGTTTACTTAATTTCCCTTTCTGATAGTTCATTATTGGTGTATAAAAATACAACTTATTTCTGAACATTTAATTTGTATCCTGCTACATTGTTGAATTAATTTATCATTCTATTAGTTTTTTTTGTTGGAATCTTTAGGGTTCTCTAAATACAGTATCATGTCATCTGCAGCTTTACTTCTTTCCAATTTGGATGCCTTGTATGTTTTCTTCTTGTCTGATTGCTGTGGCTAGGATTTCCAGTACTATGTTGAATAAAATTGCTGAAAGCAGACATTCTTGTTTGTTCCTGATCTTAAGGGAATCACTTTTAGTTTTTACCCATTTACTTTATGTTGGTGCAGATCCATCATACATGGCTTTTATTCTCTTGAGGTATGGTCCTTCTATTCCCACTTTGCTGAGAGATTTTTTTTTAATCATAAGTAGGTGCTGGATTTTATCCATTGCTTCTTTCCTGCATCTGTTGATATGATCATGTTATTTTTATCCTTCATTTTTTTTAAGTGTTGTATCATAATTATTGATTTGCACATATTGTAAAAACCTTGCATCCCTGGGATAAACCCATTAGATCATGGTGTATAATTTTTTTAATGTATTGTTGGATCTGGTTTGTAATATTTTGATTAGGATTTTGGAATCTATAATCATCAGGACTATTGGCTTATAATTTTCTTTCTTTGTAGTGTCTTTATCTGGTTTTGTAATTAGGATAATGCTGGCCTTGTAAAATGAGCTTGGGAGTCTGCCCTCTTCTTGAATATTTTGGCTTAGTTTAAAAAGAATAGATGTGAGTTAATGTTTGAATTTTTGTAAAATTCAACTATGAAACCATCAAGTTTAGGGTATTTGTTTGTTGAGAGTTTTTTGATTACATCTTCATCTTCATTAGCTGTAATTGGCCTGTTAGATTTTCTGATTCTACCTGATTCAGATTTGGAAGGTTGTATGTTTCTAGAAATTTATCTATTTCTTCCAGGTAGCTCAATTTGTTGGCATATAGTTGTATGTAATAATTTTCTACAATCCTTGGTATTTCTATGGTGTCACTTGTCATTTCTCCTCTTTCATTTTGATTTTATTTACGTAGCTTCTCTCTGTCTCTCTGATAAGTCTGGTTAAAGCTTAATCAATCTTGTTTATATTTTCAAAGAACAGCTTTTGGTTTCATTGATATTTTTTGTATTTTTTTAAGACTATTTTGTTTACTTCTCCTCTGATCTTTATTATTACTTTCTACTGATTTTGAACTCTGCTTGTTGTTCTTTTGCAAGTTCCTTTAATTGTATAGTTGGATTGTTTATTTGAGATTTTTCTTAGTTTTTGAGATAGACCTCTAATGTTGTGAATTTCCCTTTTAGAAATGATTTTGCTATGTTCCACAGATTTATGTATTTTGTGTTCTCATTTTTATTTGTTTCAAGATATCTTTTGATTTCTTCTTTGATCTCATTTTAACCCATTCATTGTTTAGCTACATGCTATTTAGCCTCCATGTCTTTATGTGTTTTTCAATTTTTTTCTTTTGATTATTTTCCAGTTTTATACTATTATAAGCAGAGATGTCTGATATGATTTCAATCTCCTTAAATTGATTGAGACTTATTTTGTGTCCTAACATGTGGTCTATTTTAGAAAATGCTCTATGTGTACTTGAAAAAAATGTATATTCTGCTGTTTTGTTGTGAAATGCTCTAAAAATATAATTAAATCCATCTGATCAAGTGTCTGATTAAAGGCTGCTATCCTTGTTCATTTTCTCTCTGGAAGATCTATCCATCAGTATCAAATGAATTTCAAAATTTCTTCCTATTACTGTATCACTGTCAATCTCTCTCTTTATTTCCACATTAAGATTTGCTTTGTATATTTAGGTGCTCCTCTGCTGAATACATAAATGTTCACAAGGGTTATGTTCTCTTGTTTGATTACTCCCTTTATTATTTAGTAGTTTTCTTCTCTATCTTTTATTATAGCCTTTGTTTTAAAATTTCTTTGTCTGATACAAGAATTGCTACCCCAGCTATTTTTTCTCTCTCATTTTTATTTGTATGAAATACCTTTTTCCATCACTTTACTTATAGCCTGTGTGTATCTTTCATTCTGAGGCAGGTCTCTTGTACACAGCAAATATATGAATCTGTTTTACCCATTCACGTCTTTTTAAATTTTTTTATTTATTGATTTTAGAGAAAGAGAGGAAGAGAAAGAGAGACAGAGGCAGAGACAGAGAAATATCAATTTGTTTTTCAACTTACGCAATCAATCATTGGCTTATTCTTGTGCAGTGACCGGGAATCAAACCCCCAACCTTGACCTATTGGGACAATGCACTAACCAACTGACCTACTGGGCCAGGGCTTTAACTTACATCTTTTTATTGGAGCATTTAAGCCATTTACATTAAAAGTGATCATTGATAGGTATGTATTTATTACCATTTATTCTTTATAACTATATTTCTATGTGTTTGTGTGTTTCTTTTTAAAGAACATCATTTAACATTTCTTGTAATACTGGTTTGGTGGTAATGACTTCCTTTAGCCTTTTCTTGTCTGGGAAGTGCTTCATTTATTTTTCAATTTTAAATGATAGCTTTGCTAGGTAAAGTAGTTTTGGTTGTAGGTCCTTGCTTTTCATTATTTTAAATACTTCATGTGTATCTTTTCTGGCCTGAAAATTTTCTCTTGAGAAATATTCTGATGGTCTTATGGGAGCTTCCTTGTAGGTAACAAATATTTTCCTCTTTCTGCTTTTAAGATTCTCCTTATCATTAATTTTTACCATTTTAAGTATGATGTATCTTGGTGTGGGACTCTTTGGGTTCATCTTGTTTGGGATTCTCTGTGCTCCCTAGACTTGTGTGTCTTTTTTTTTCTTTCACAAGGTTAGGAAGGTTTTCAGTCATTATTTCTTCAAACAGGTACTTGATCCCTTGCTCTATCTCTTCTTCTTCTGTAACCCTTATGATGCAGATGTTGTTACACTTCATGTTTCCCCAGTGGTCCCTTAAATTATTCTAATTTTTATTTATTTTTTATTATTACTACTATTATCATATTATTTTCTGCTCTCATTGGTGTTTTCTGCTTCCCTGTATTCCAAATTGATGATTTGATCATCTGTTTCATCCAGTCTATAATTTATTCCTTTCATTGTATTCTTCATTACAGATACTGTATTTTTCATTTCTCACTGGTTATTTTTCATAGATTCTATGTCCTGTTTGATGCTGCTGAATTTCTCACTAAGTTTCTTGGAGCTCTCAGTAAGTTCCTTGAGCATCCTTATAACTATTATTTTGAACTCTATAGCTGGTAAATTGCTTGTCTCCATTTTATTTAGTTATTTTTTTGTGAGATTTCTCCTGTTCTTTCATTTGGGGCATGTTTATTTGTCTCCCCATTGTGTTTGTTTATATGCATAAGGTAGATATGCTATGTCTCTCAGTCTTGATAGGATGTCCTAATTTAGCAAGGTTTCTGTGAGACCCAGTAGCACAGTCTCCTTGACCATGTAAGCTGGGTGCTCTAAGATTGTCTCTTGTGTGACTTGTGTTGACCCTCCTGTTGTAATTGAGACTTAATTGCTATTGGCTGGTCCATGCATGAGGGTCAACCCTCAGGCTGATTCACTGTGAGGATTAAACTCTACCACAGTGTACTATTTGCTGTGAAATTCACCTCATCAGGGTCTGGTGCCTGCCACGTTCTTCCTTTGAATATGTCACTGGTGAAAATAACTGGATCTTCCTATGATGTTGTCTGAAGCTGACCACTGGTTGTATCTGTTCTGGAGCTTCTTGGGAGGGACTCTGTTGCAGTTAATGTCAGGCACTGCCTGTGACTGGCCATGGAAAACATCTTTGGAGCTTTAAAGCAATCCATAATTTGTGGCTTCCTATGCCGGGCTGTGGTGTATTGAAAGGGTCAAGCTGCACACCAGTGCCAGCTCCCACCATCACTGAGCTCAGGGCAGGTCAGCAAAAGGCCCAAGGAATCCTGAGATTCCACCTCCAAGTTTCTCCATGTGCTGACTGGCTATCTATTAGGCTCAGTCATTGAAAGAGCTCCTTCTGGCAGTACTGGAGTTGCATGAGGTAAGTTCTCAGTATGTTACCACATAGGGGCAAGTGGTGTTTACCAGATTCAAATTGATACAAGTCAAATTAGGTGCCAGTGCTGAGTCTGAGGCCACTCAGCAATGTCCCAGAGTATGCCACGTGTAGCTGTCAGCCCTAGGCTTCCCTCAGACTTTTGTGGTGGGGCAGGATCTCAGTGAGTCATCAAGATGAGGCCATAAGTGTTTATTAGGCCTAAACAGACCAAAATCTGGCCATGTGAAGGGAAGGTTCAGCACCTGTCAGGTGCGAGAGATAAATGGCCCCAGTTCCAGAGTCATACACCTCAGTCTGTCCCAGATTCTGCCAGGAACCCAAGATCAGCAAGGTGGGGCTGCTAAGAGAAAAGTGGGGCTAGTGGACTTCTTATGAAGGGAAGGCACCTTTCAGACTTAGGGAAAGGTAAGGGTTTGGTCCATCCCCCAGGGTCACACAACCCAGTCTCTCTCAAATTCTGCCTACTCCTCCTCGGTATTCCTGCCTGCCAGCATGGGGCCACCAGGAGTCAGGAGAATGGGGCTTCTGGGAGCCCCAATATTGGGGCTAGCAATTTTTTCTTTGGAGGAGGTGCTGGTCAGGTTTACGGAAAATTAGGGGAATGGCACCTGTCTCAAAGTCACACAACTCAGTCCCCAATACCCCCAGAGTCTGCCCAGATCTCTCCACCCTGGCCGATGCAGCTGACTCCTCAGAAGGGTGCAAGCTCTGCCAGGTGGGCCAACAGAACATTCAGATGGTAGGTCTATTGTTTCCCACAGTCTGAAGCCTTAAGCAGGGGAATGTTTCACCCAAGAAAGATGGTGTCTTCTGTGTGGGAGACAGACTCTGCACAGGGACCCTGGCGGCTGTCCCTTCAGCTGTATCCCAGAACCACCAACTCCAGTCTCTCCTTACATGACTCTAGTCCACTCCTACCTCCCTTTGCCAGAGGACAGGGTGAGTGGCCATGAATGTGATTTTTGTGCAGTGGCCCTTTAAGAGGGCACTTGCATCTCTAGCAGGTTCCTGTTTCTCCCTGGTGGACAGAACCCCTGCTGATTTTCACAGCCAGGTGCTACATGGGTGCCCCTTCCCGGCTCTGGTACTCTGGGCTGGAGAGCCTCTTAGGAGGCTGAGACCTCTTGCAGAGGGAACCTTTGCAACTGAGATCTTTCTCTGGAATCTCATCGTAGCTGGGCCAGCCCTTTCTGCATCACTGCCTTTCTTACCACTCTCAATGCACTGGCTTCTGTAAATCTTTGTTTATAAGACTTCTTTTTAGCTAGTCTTCAGCTGGTTACTCAGATTGATTGTTCTGTATGTTAGTTAATTCCAGCTTGGTCTTGGGAGGAGGTGAGTATACCTTCCATCTACTCTGCCACCATCTTGGATTTTCTATATTCTTTCAAATTAATGTTTCAGGTTTCTTTGGATATATACTCAAAAGTGGAATCACTAGGGCACAAGGCAGTTCCATTTTTAATTCTTTGAGGACCCCCCATACTGTCTCCACAGTGGCTGTACCAGTCTGCATTCCCACCAGCAGTGCACAGGGCTCCTTTTCTCCACACCTTATCAACACTTGTTTGTTTTATTGATGATGGACATTCTGACAGGTGTGAGATGATAGCTCGTTGCTATTATTATCTACTTCTCACTTCTTACCTGCTACATCTCATTACTGAGGGCAGAAAAAAGGGGAAAAATGGTTTTGGAGCATATGCCAACAGCCAGTCACTGGCCTATGGTCATTACATGCAGTTTTAGTTCTTCACTGCTGACCCCTTCCCCTCCCACTTTTGTGAATTGCTGAGACACTACCTTCTCTACCTCAGTACCTACCAAAGTGGCAGGAACATACTATATCCAGTGAGGACTGGTAGTCTGATAAATTTATGGAACTGCAATGTTGCATGAAAAATGATGCCATGATACAATACGATTGGTAATATTGGGTTAAACAAATTCAAACATATTTATTTGCTGTAGAATGCCTCAGACCCGTTATTTTGCTAAGGTGTATGGTACACTCTAAGTGAAAAGGTGTTTCCTATATTCTTTTTACCTCAGGGAATCGTGTGGAACTTGTGTCCCTTAGAACACAAATTGGAAAAGCCTGCTTTAGTGAATGAATAAAGGTCTGGCTTGGTGGAAACCCTAATGTGCAGGGAAGCACTGAGGTCATAGCTGAAGTCTGATCTGTTCTAAGAGTGGTCACAGGAACCACTGTGCTCATCTCCAACACTGGACTGACATCAGTGAGCATAACAGAAGGGTTTTCATTAAACTCTTAACTTTATCTAAACTATTTGGTTTGTTTGCAGAACTAAGTGTTAGCTCATAACAGGCCTATGATTTTGTAGTTGAAACAATGAGTGAGCATGGTGAGTGGTACACAAGGAGTGATTAACAAAGAGGTCTGAATAACAGAACTAAATATAGTTCCTCCACTTTTAAATTACATATAAGTAATAATTACCTTCTGTTTCTATATTATAAATTATTTTTTGTTTCCAAAAGTTATTCATTAATTGCAATGTTTTAAAAAAGAAAATATGTGCCTGCTATTGGGTTGAAATGAGTCAGATTTTTTTTTTACACCTAATGTTACCTTATTAAGTACTGATATTATACAAAGATGTCCATAACAGATACCACGTGATAGTTTAAGTCTTTTCCTCCAGAGGAAGAATATGTATCTGGTAAGTCAATTCTTTTTTATCCTGTAAATAAAGGTGTGGTTTGGACACTTTGCCTGGGCTCCTCTTAATGAATCTATGTTGTATTATTTATCTTTATTTGTAGAGAGATAGAGGCTTACCTGCAATGACACAACTATTTATTGGTGAAGTAAGGAGCTATATGCAGCTATTTTCTATAGACAAACATATTTAAATCTCTGAAATATAAATAAAATCATTGCAAGCATAGCACTAATGCAGTGCAGTTGTAGTAACCATGGAAATGTACCTGTAGTCTTACTCCTTTTCAGTTATCAGCCTGTCAGCTAGTGATGCTTCAGAATCGTGATTCTAAAAGTTTAGAATCATTATATGTCCTTGTTACAAATTCATATTCCAGGGTGAAAAATAAGAAATTCCAATTCTATGGATCTAGAGTTCATTTTATTAATAACATTATAAGCTTAGATTCCACACATCAGAAACAATTTCCCTGGAAAGTGTAGACAGACTACCCAGAATCTCATATTTTACTTAATATAAAACAATGTCAAAAATGTTTCAAATATTATATGAAATAAGGTATGTAAAGTGCTTCATACAGTGCCGTGACATAGAGGAGCCACAACAAACTTGGTTCTTTTTCTGTTCAAGTATTTAATGACCACTCGCTACAGAAGACCAATATTTTTTTTGAACCTGCAGTGATACAAGTGGAATATTGACATAGTATGGATTTGCAGAACTGAGATTACCTTGGGGAAGCCTGGGGACTGGAGAAGAACATGAGTCCTCCTTCCACTTCCTCCACACCTATATGGCAGCTCCACTGTTCTTGTGGTTTAGGCCAAAGACCTTGTCATCAGTCTTGATACTGCTCTTTCTTTCAACTCCGTCTGACAGATCTGTGATGCATTCAGAGCCTGAGCCCCTCCAGCCTTCCTACTGCCCCCCACCCAGACCACAGCTAGTTGTTCCTGCTCACATGGTGTGTTTTCTCAGGGCAGCCAGAATTATCTTATGCAATATGTCAGCTGTCAGATCATGCTGCACCACTGCTTAATTCCCTCCACTCTTCCCATACCACTCAGAAATAAAGCTAAAGTCATTAACTTTTTAAATGGCTGGCCACACTTCCTCTCTACATTCATCTTCAGCTTGCTTTAGCTCCCTGTGCTCCAACCAGGCCCTTCTCTTTGCTACCTCAGATAAGCCCAGCCTTCTCCACCTCAAGGTTGCAGCGTTTGCTCTTTTCTCAAACTGTATGGCTCTTTTTTTTTTTTCTCTCTTTTTTTTTTTAAAATAATATTTCTTTATTGATTTCAGAGAGAGGAAGGGAGAGGGAGAGAGAGAGAGAGAAACATCAATGATGAGAGAGTTGCCATTGATCGGCTGCCACCTGCATGCTCTGACCAGGAATCCAACGACGATCTCCTGGATCCTAGGTCGATGCTCAACCGCAGAGCCATCCCCTGCCAGGCTGGATGGCGCTTTCTTAGGGACCCGAGTGGCTTACTTTTTCATCCTCTTAAAAGCCTGAGTACTTTGTTTAAAGTTGAAACTCCTCCACCTCTGATACCCCCATCTCCTTTTCTAGCTTACTCCTTTCCTTAGTAATTATCAATTAAAGTAGATACAGTAGTTTACTTTTTATTTACTAACTGTTAATTTTTCCCCCTCTTTCCAATAAAATATAAACAAACAAGAGTAGGGATTTCTGTCCATTTAACCCATTTAAACTTCTACTAGTACATACAACAGAATGACACACACAGTTATCATGCAATAAATATATGGATAAATGAATGCAATGAATACTAAATGATAACAAATAAAGTAAATTATTTTTTAAATAATAACATTTGTTGGTGTCCAGTATATTTAAGGTATTATATTCAATACTATATATAAATTATTTTAATCATAACAATAATTCTTTGAGGTAAGTATAGCAAGGTAGGCCATTTACAAATGAAAATCAGTTCAAAAGTGTCAAAAATGTTAAGTATCTCTTGTGATAGTAGTAAGACAGGTATTTGAAAGATGACCCATTTGGTTTCAATGCATATACTGGCATTTCTGAAGGAAGTTCTCTCTAATATCCTTAGAAAGATCCTGGTCATATTGTACAGTCATAGATAGGCAAGATCTAAATCCTCTGGTTTGATAAATGTATTTAATTGACTTTAACAGAAGTTATGTATTTGGGATAAAATATATTTGGAATAAAATGTCATTGTCAAATTAAGTCATGTTAATAAAACATGACCAAAATACATTTTTAGGTATTTTTAAATAATATTGCCAAAAATTTTATTAAAAGCTAATAAATTCTGTACATTGCTAAATCTGTTTCTCCATTTGGAATTAATTGAGAGAGTCAAGCATTAATGTCATCTGAAGATTGTTATACAAACTCGCCATTGCTTCACTAGACAATGACTTGCTTGATTGACTAGAGTACTAATATGCATTTACTTAATATTTCATAAACTATATCATCAGGAACCTATAAGATATGTCTGTTGAATGTTGTGTAGGTTTGACTGACTGAACTAGGCAACCTATATGCCAGTATTCTAATCTACCTGTCTTCAAACATACTAGGTTAATTAGCAATAATATATCTTTATGAAAGTTATCTCCCACTGATTTCCTGTTCCCTTTGTTTATTTCCTCCCCAAATTTAGGGTTTTCAAACCTCAGTTAACACATTCTTATTATCTATAAACTTTCTTTGCTTTCTTTTTTAATTCACATTAATCTTCTCTTTATTGTTAGTTACATATAATGCTTTTCCTTGCAGTTTGCCATCTATTTACTCATATTTATTCATTAAATTTATTAAGTTCCTACTCTGTATCAAGCTCAGAATTTTTTCTGCTGTAATCAGGAATATGACATAATCCCTACTGATATGACATGTACAGCTGTTTGGCATATGTTTAGTTTTCTTCACTGAAATATTGCTAGGACATTTACAACTCTTTATACTCATTCAGAATGTAAAGATAAATAAAATATTGTACTTGATATTCAAGAGTTTGCAATCTAATGAGTGAGAAAGGCACATAAATCTATGATCACTACATGATGTGGTCAGTACTATAATTGAAATAAATACAGAATGATGACTGAGCAAAAAGGGGAAGCTCAGAATCCATTTGAGGATGGTGAGGACAAGGAAAGAAAGAGACAATCCTTGAGCCGACCATAAAGGAATCAGGTGACTGAATCCAACCAGGGTGGGAGGATTTCAGTGGTTGTTTTGTTTTCTTCTCCAACCTTGAGAGATATTAAGATCTCAGTGAACAAGAGCCACAGTCTGTCTCAAATGGTTGTACAATATAAGACTTTATGGTAAAGTTTCAATTTCTGTTTTCAAGTGAATGCATTAACTATTAATTAAAGTGCGATGTAGGTAAGGGACAATTATATACTACACAAGGCACTTGCCTGAGCTCTTTTAAAGGCATAGTTAACAAAAGGCTGTACTTTTGGCCTTGTGTGGGCCCCTTAGGCAAAAGTGGAAAAAAAATTCTTTCTGCTTCTCTATTGTGCCAACATATATTGTGGACAGAATAACTGAAAAAACTAACAAGTCAGTATAATATTAGCTGTCTACGTTTCTGACCTTTTAAACACTTCTTCCCACGTTGATTAGTCTTGCTTTCCCGTGTACTGACCCCGTGGGTGAGCTGCTTCCTTTGCAGCGGTGCTTTCCTGTCATCTGTGGGTTTTCCTCGTGAGGGCAATTGCAGCATAACCTTCTGACGATACGCGGGGACAGAGGAATGGGTCTAATCCCCAGCACACTGGGCGGCACAAACCTTAAAGAAGACTCCACAGCCAAATATGTCCCTAAAGCACCTCACCATGTTATAGCGCTTTCAGATTTCACATCTGGCTTCAGCTCCTGGCACCTGCTGTGGAGTCAGGCAGCAGAGAGTCAGGCTCCGGCTAAGGAGCTAACAGGTTGTGCTGCCCTGAATAAGTTGCTTGACCTCTCCAGGTCTCAAAATTCCTTTCTTATACTATGAAGATTGAGTTGCTGCGATTCTAATTATGAAATTATGTGAAAATTTATCTAAAAGATATTCCGCCTCTTCATTTCTTTGTGTTCTCAGCCTGTCTCTCTTGCTTAGGTGTTAGGTGTGGCAAGATTCTTAGGGTGAAAAGCTCGGTTTAAGTTTTTAAGGCTCTCTTTAAGTGTCTCTGCCTTTAGAAAGCCCTTTGGAACTCCCAGCCTGATATAATTTCCCGCCATGGTGTTTTCTGAAGGACATTTTGTGTTGCAATGGTTTATCTCTTTGTCTGTACCCTCAGCTCCTTTGTCAGCGCCTTAACATAGGAAGTGCAACCCTTCATCACGCCCTAATGTCTATAGATTAGTAGCTGCCCCATACGTATTTTATAAACAAACAGATGAATGAATATGTTGTTACCTGCACATTAAACATATATGCATGCATTGTGATGTTTCCCCATTGTAAGAAGTATTTTATATTTTGTTAGTTACATTTTTAACTTTATTATCATAATATTGTATTTTTGCTAATATATATATATATATATATATATATATATATATATATATATATATATATATAAGTTTAGGATATACTCAACATGGGTAATTGGTCACTAACCAGTATAAATGTGGTTTTATTATCAAATTTTATATCAAAACTATACTAGTTGAGCTGAGTTCTGTTGATTAAAAAAACACATATTCTATCGCTTTCTATGTTGTTGTTTTGTAGGAGACTCTGTGGTTGCCCTCACACTGCCACTCTTCAGCCTGTTGTATACTCAGAGAAGGGAGGTTTCCCTCAGGCTGCAGTTTCATTTCTGTTCATCCTGTAGATCTCAGCCCAGGTTCTCTCCTACGAGTAATCTTTCCTTGACCTACTAAGCTATATCAAAACCTCTCATGTATCTTATGACTTTTCTTTGTACGATTTCACAAATGTCAGTTTACATACTTTTCTGTCTCCCCTACTGGTTTTTGAGTTCCATAAGAGTCTGTTTATTCATTATATATTCAAAATAGTTAATAATATTAAGGTCCAAAAAGAAACCAAATACTGACAGCTCTTCATAAATGCAGTAAACAATGTAACTATAGACCACTCTAATTTGTTAAAAAAAAAAAAAATCTAGCTAAGATAAAATGTCAGCTGGGACTAGTTGACTTGAAGGCACAATAAAAATCAGATGGTCCCATTGACATCTCCTTGAATAGTGATGGCTGCTTGTTTTAAAGTAAAGTGCATGACTAGAGAGTTTGAGGCAGAGAAAGGACATCCAATCAGGAGATGCTTGTTATTGAAACTGTGGTTTGCTCTACTCACTGATCCCAAGAGAGGGAGTGAACTTCTTGCCATGGTGGTGTGAGGAAAATGAGCAAAAGGGGTACCACCAGGATGATACCCCAAGGGAACTGTGGTGAGAGCCTTTAATGTGTTTGCTGCAGAAAGGAATGGGTGGAACAAGCTAAGCGGGATCAAGATCTGCTCATTTAAATAATTTCAACAGTCTCTGGGTCATCAGGAGCATCCCTAGTTTTCTGGTACCTGACCTGGGAGATTAGTACAAGCGTATAGTGGCTGGAGTTTGAGAGCCTCATACAGGAGGTGGTTAGGGGTGTAGACTCTGGATTGATTATTTTGTGTTTGAAGATCATGCCTTTGGATGGAGGAAGGGAGTGATAAGCCAGGTGATTCAGGCATATTATCAGGTTGTCCCAGAGTGGTGAATGCATCCAACATATGCAGGCAGAGCGAATGTTAAAGCATCAGTTTACAGAGGTTGGGAACATGGTTAATGCACTGCAGCCCACTGGAAATGAAGTCAAGCTGGTCGAAGGGCAGCTGAGACCTAACACCCAGCATCTCAGTCAACTGAAAGTTTTTTATTTATATTTGCATGATGGGCATGGAGAGCATTTAAAAGGTTTCATTTTATATCTTTTTTTGATTCAAAAACTATACTGTGAAGAGAAGAAATCCACAAAATTGTATTTTTATTTTTTAACTTATTTAATTCTCATATCACTGTGACATATTAAATCAATTTGGCAAATGAAGACGCTGAAACTAAGAATAGCTAAATGATTTACTTCACACTCATATAGTAAGCAGCAAGTAGAGCCTAGATGTAAAATCTGCTTTTACATAGCATTTTACCTCCTACATTCTGTTGTTACAACAAAATAGACAACATATGCTCTCTTAGCATGCAGAGCATTCTCTGCCTTCCATGAGTTGTGCTTTTAGAGTGTTATATTAAATGAAATAGACTGTTCAAATGAGTTTAAAATATCAGTCTCATTCACAAAGAATGTGAAGTCCATCTGGGAGACAAGGTATGTATGTGACTTTTATTGTTAAATCATCTGTTTATTCACATATGGTAGAAGAGTAAAACTATATGTCATATTGAAATTACTGCCAAGAATCTTTCTCTCTTTTAGAAATTTTATTAAATCATGGTTGGGGGAGAAGGTGCAAATCTAGGCAACTAAGTTATCTCTAGTTTAGACAAAGGAACAAAGAAAGATTAATGTATGAATAAATCTTCTGAGTTAGAAATGAACAGACTGGAGCATGTGGTTAAGAGAGATTAAAACTTGGGAAGAGAGAAGGGGACATGCAAGATTCTAGTCTGAATTTGGGAAATAAGAGTGGCTTATTAACTATAGAAACGTCTGATATTGAATTGAAAGTTGTACACATTACTGAAATACAATCTGTCCACATCCCCAAATTCTCAGTAGAGCTGGGTGGCAGTCAAGAGAAAGAGCCTAAAATCAGGGCTTAGAGGGGCAATTGGGAATACAACTATGAGCTGAAATGCAAGTTATGGGCCCAGAAGAAACAAGAACTCAGAACCAGAATGAATGTGGCACCATAGCATTGCAGGGAATCTAGAGAAATTAGAAACATTTCTATAAGAGAAGGAATTCAGGAGCACACCATGCAGTGTGGACTGCAACAATGGGCACATTGACATCAGAGTTAACTGATTGTGCTAAAACTTTGGCAAAATTCCATTGATGTTATGATGAATTTTAAATACTTAGCAGATGAATTAGGTTCTTCGGTTGCTCTCTACCCTGCCAAGTTTCTCCAGACATAAATACTAGATGAAAGTGAAAAGTAAGAGTGAAATGTGCATTTCTACATCATCTCAGCCGCTTGTCCTAAATCCAGAATAAATTTTCTATGAAAATTTATCTTCCTTCACTAAAGCAGATATCAGTTGAAAGGAAATCTTCACCCTTTTTCTACTACATTAGAGGTCTGCCAGAGCAGGCTGCCTGTTGCCTGAGGATAAGGGCAATATCTTAGTCATTGCTGAATCTCCCCGCCAAGCAGAATGGCAGGTGTCTGTCAGAATAAACAGGGAATGGTGGTTGAACTGAATTATGTTGGGGTTGGGTGGACTTGACTAAGTGACCAAATTTAAGATAGAATTACATTCTTCTGAGATAGCTAAGTATAAACACCCAAACTTGATTTTTTTTCTCTGGTATTTTTGTTCAAAGGGCCATTCGAAGCTCATTCAAAGACAGGTCAGACCTCTGCTCCTTGAAGCTGGTATTTGTTGTTTTTAATTTAATTTATTTTAATAATAGACCATAATTATTTCTAGGTATCATTTATGACTTTAAAAGTTTTTAAATTTGCAACCTAGCCCTTAGTGTATGAGGGAGGTGGTCAGTGATTTGTATACTAGTCACTCTGTCTGTAGTCTCAGTATTAGAAAGACGTTTACATGCTCCCATTCCCTCCTTGCTCAAACTTTTCAGACAGCAGAGAGGCTGAGCTCAGGGGTTTCTTTCAACTGTTCACAGGTATCATTTTCTTTGATTGGATGCCATTTCTTAATCTCTAATCAGTCTGTTTGCTTAAAGAAATTTGGCTGAGATAATTACCAGCCCAGGGGGCTTTATGATTCTTTTTTAGTCACCATTTCATTAAATTGGTCATTTGCTTCCTAGATACTCTGCATTTATTTCAGAATTGAATTAGTTTGTGTTTTTATTTTAATAATATCAATATTTGGTAAAAAAAAAATATATATATATAGAAAGAGGCTGTAGGACCTGAAAATTAACATTGAAATTACAAAAACCTAAATCTATATAGTTAAAGGGGCTGCTTACTTTGGTTTTGGGGCATGTGTCATGGAAAGTGTGTGGTCACTCCTGCGTCCAAAGCCAGTGCCCCCCGTGCATTACCTGTGACGTCCATGCATGGGCGGGTTCATTGTCTCAGCCTCAGTTTATTCATTAGAAAGCAGGAGTAACAATCATTATACTGTCTCCTAATAGGTTTCTAAGACTCTACAAAGGACCAAGGTGATGTGCGAAACAGTAAGAGGATAATCGATAAATGGTGACTATTATAGCCATTAATTACAAACAGATTGATTTTTAAGTACAAAATATCTTAGTTATTCTGGGTCAAATGATTTGACTTTTTTCTATGAGTCACATTTTTTGTACAGACTAAATATGTCGATAGAGAGGTTAGGCCCTCAGAGACAGAAAACTAATAAATATTTATTCAATACTGACTTCACACCAACCTCTTATTTTAAATATATTATCACATTTATCAGAAGCTATTCAATATTAGATGTCCACCACTGTAATAATATTTCTATGTACATAATAACACTGATTCCTTATGTAACCTTTTTGTCTCTTTTTGTAGATGAGAAAACTAAAGTCCTATGCAGTTAAATTAGTAGGAAGTAGATTTGGGACTTGGGCCAAGTGTTCCTGGTTAGAAACTAAGTGTGCTTACTGCAGTTAAAAATATACTGAGCAAATTTTTTTCTGTCAAACACACTTCTACGTAATTTATGTGAATTACTCACTAGCCCCTTGTAACAAATCACTTGAATTAATTACTATTGTTATGTGCTTAATTTAAACTTGAAGAAAATAAGGTACAGAGAAGGCAAATAATATTGCCAAGGTCACAGGACTACAAATGGTAACTCAGGGAGTTAATCTCCAATAGTCTTACTTTAAAGCTAACATTCAAGCCCCACTGAGTTCTGGGAAAGAGGCTGACTTTTACCATGTTACCTTGTGAAGACTTTTCTGCCCCTAAATTTCTCTAAATCTATGCTGTCTGTATTACCACACACTCAGTGGTTGGATTCCTGTGATTTCCCCTTCTTAAAAAAGTAATATTTCAAAAGCTATATATTAGTAATAACCATATCTATGAGTCAGCAAATTAGACCTTAAGAGTACAGGAAACATGGCATATTTTTCTGTAAATCCTGTGCAAGAACCCCAAGCAAAGGGAAGCAGCCTCTACAATCTCAAACTACAGCTCATTTGCATCAGAATTTGACACATGTGATGGGGTTAATCAAGGACAGGATACCTCATTTTATTGTGCTTTTCTTTACTGCACTTCCCAGATAATGCATGTTTTATAAATTGAAGGTTCCTGGCAACCCTGCTTCAAACAAATCTATTGGCACCATTTTTCCAACAACATTTGTTCACTTGGTGTTTCTATGTCACATTTTGGTAATTCTCACAATATTTCAAATTTTTAATGATTATTTTATTTGTTATGGCTATCTTATCATCATTGTTTGAGGGCAGCACAAACCAGGCTCATATAAGATGTCAAACTTAACCAATAAATGTTATGTGTGTTCTGATTGTCCAGCTGTTCATTGTCTCTCTCCTTCTTCTTGGGACTCCCTCCCTATTCCCTGAGACACAACAATATTGGAATTAGGTTAATTAAAACCCGGACAATGGCCTCTCAGTATGTAAGTGAAAAGAGGGGTTGCATGTCTCTCACTTTATATTTTAAATCACAAGCTAGAAATGATTAAGCTTAGTGAGAAAAGCATGTCAGAAGCCAACGGAGGCTGAAAGCTAGTTCTTGTATGCCAACAGTTAGCCACGTTGTGAATGCAAAGAAAAAGTTCTTGAAGAAAATTAAAAGTGCTACTCCAGTGAACACACAGGAATGATGAGAACATGAAATAGTCTTATTACGGATTCAAAGAAAGTTTTAATGATCTGATTGAAGATCAAATCAGCCACAACCTTCCCTTAGGACAAAGCCTAATCCAGAGCAAGGATCTAATTCTCCTCAATTCTTTGAAAGTTGACAGAGGTGAGGAAGTTGCAGAACAGAAGTTTGAGGCTAAAGGAAGCTGGTTCCCGGGGTTTAGGAAGAAGCTATCTATATAACAAAATGCGAGCTGAAGCAGGAAGTGCTGTAAGTTATGTAGAAGATCAAGCTAAAATAATTAAGAAAGGTGGCTACACTGAACTACAGATTTTTAATGTAGACAAAATAGCCTTATATTGGAAGGAGATGCTATTCAGGGTTTTCATAGCCAGAAAGGGGAAGTCAATGTCTGGCTTCAAAAATTTGAAGGACAGGCTGACTCTATTGTTTAGATTTAATGCAGCTTGTGACTTTAAGTTGAAGCCAATTCTTGTTTGCTCTACTTGAAATCCTAGGGACCTTAAGTGTCCTGCTAAATCTCCTCTGCTTGTGTTCTGTAAATGGAACAATGAAGCCTGGATGACAGTGCATCTAATGTGGTTTACTGAATATTCAAGCCCACTGTTGAGACCTACTGCTCAGGAAAGAGATTTCTTTCAAAGTACTACTGCACACTGCCAATGCACCTGGTCACCCAAGAGCTCTGATGGAGATGTACACTGGGATTAACGTTGTTTTTGTGCCTGTTAGCGCGGTAGCCTTTCTGTAGCCCTTCTGTAGCCCATGGATCAAAGTAATTTCGACTTCTAGGTCTGTTGTTTAAGAAATAATTTCTAAACGCTATAGCTGTTATTCCTCTGATGGTTCTGGACAAAATAAATTGAAAACCTTCTGGAAAGGATCCACCATCCCAGATGCCAGATGCCATTAAAAACATCATGATTCATGGGAAAGGTGAAAAATATCAAAATTAATGGGAGTTTGGAAAAACTTGATTCCAACCCTCATGACTTTGAGGGGATTTAAAACTTCAGTGGAGGAAGTAATTATAGATGTGGTGGAAACAGCAAGAGAACTAGAATTAGAAGGGGAGCCTGAAGATGTGGCTGAATTGCAGCAATCTCATGATAGAACTTTAATGATGAGAAGTTGCTTCTTATGGATGAGCAAAGAGGGTGGTTTCTGATATGAAAGCTACTCCTAATGAAGTTACTGTGAAGATTGTTAAAATGACAATAAAAGATTTAGAGTATTACATAAACTTATTTGATAAAGCAGAGCCAGGATTAAGAGAGCATTAACTCCAATTTTGAAAGCATCTCTACAGTGGGTAAAAGCTATAAGCAGCACCCCATGTTACAGAGAAACTTTCTGTGAAAGAGTCAATCAATGTTGCTGGCCTCATTGTCTTATTTTATAAACTGTCATCCTAGCTGGTGTGGCTCAGTTCGTTGGGCATTGTCCCGTGCTCCAAAGGTCACCGGTTCCATTCCTGGTCAGGGCACATGCCCAGGTTTCGGATTTGATACCCGGCCAGGGTGCATACAGGAGGCAGCCGACTGATGTTAAGCTCTCACATCAATGTTTCTTTCTCCTTTCCTCTCAATTCCTCTCTCTCTAAAATCAATAAAAATATATTTTTAAAAAGAAGAAATTGTCACAGCCAACCAATCTGCAGCAACCACCACCCTGATCCCTCAGCAGTAATCCCCATCATGGCAAGACAAGGCTCAGGAAATGGTTAGAATTTTTAGCAATAAATAAAGTATTTTAAATTAAGGTATATACATTGCTTAACTAGACACAATGCTATTGTAGTTTTAATAGACTACAGTATAGTATAAACACAACTTTCATATGCACTGGAGAACCAAAAATTTGTGTGACTTGCTTTATTGTGATACTTATTTAATTGCTGTGGTCTAGAGCAAAACTTGCAATATCTCTTAGGATTGCCTGATAATGTTAAGGAAAGAAAGACTCTGTAGCAATGAGTTGTGCAAAAAACTTTAGAAACATGTAGATCTAACCAAGAAATGCATTTTATACTGATTCTGGTGGGCAAGTTGGAGTGGGAATAATTAGTGGGCATGCTGTTTCTCTAACATTTTTTCTAAAGTAAAAATAAATAAGAGCAAAAGTCAGAGAGCTATTATGAGTACCTCTTAGGTATCAATTCAAACAGCCATAGTTAAAGCTTTGACTTTCTTCTTTTTTCCAAAGCACGCAGGAGGCAGGATTGCTAAAGCCCTTTTCACAATGCCTTAATCAGTACATTTCAGGTGTGTGTCATTGTTGCTAAGGATCAACTGTAGAAGGAGTTATATAATTTACTTTATTAACAGACAAAAAAATAGGCAGAGTAAGTGTAAAATCTCTACTTAAAGGGTGGTGACCTGGATAAATAATGGTATAGCTCTGTTCATGCCTGAATTTTACCTCTGTGAGTTTTATTTTACTGCTTTTACATAATGACTCTTTAAACTATAAACACTGAAAAAAAAAGTCTTTTTGTCACATTAGTAATTCCACAGAGCTGCCCATGTGAGCCCAGAGTGGAGTAAGACAGAGCAAGCTGGGCTTATGTGGAGGCTTCACATTAAATAATTTCATAATTATTTTGGAAATTGCTAGTTTAGAGCTTAGGTCTTTAGTTACTGAGAAGCAGGATGAGTTGTCAAGGAATTGAATCAGGTATGGATGTCAAGAAGTGATTATGCAGATGGCATTTGTTGTATACAACCCAATACATATTACCTAGCAAAAGACAGCCTTGGCTCCTCAACTCAGCCTTGAGTGAGCTCCCTTCCCTCGCTGAAGGCATTTAACATTGTATTGCTACAGTTTTTCTATTGCAACTAATCATATACACATTTTTTCCATACCTTTTTTACTCTGTCTTTCTTTTGAAATTTGTCCAGACTAAAGCTCTTAAATTTAAGGCTTGTGAGTTAAATATTATGAACAGACATTTTGTTTTAGCTGATATACTATTTGTTTCAATTTGAATGTGATTAGGTGGGAAACCCATTCTTTATAACATTTCAGGAGTTTTCTACATAATCTGAATATTAATTCATAAAGGATATATCACTTGTAAGTATTTTCTCAAATTCTGTGCATTGGACTTTTAATTTGTTGATAGTATCCTTTGCGGTAGAAAAATTTTAAATTTTGATGAGATCCAATTTGCCTGGTTTTTCTTTTGTCTGTATCTATGTTGTCATATTTTAGAAATCATTACCAAATACAATGTCCTAAAACTTTCTCCCTATGTTTTAGTTTAACAGTTTTATAGTTTTAATTCTTACATGTAGGTCTTTAGTCCATTTTGAGTTAAATTTTTTTTTTTTTTTTTTGGTTAAAGTAAAGGCTCAACGTAATTCCTTTTGAATGTGGATGTATAGTTTCCCAGCACCATTTATGAAAAAGATATTCTTTCCCTATTGAATGGTATTGCAACTCTTGATGAAAGCCATTTGTCCATAAATGTGAGGCTTTATTTCTAGGCTCTCTAGTCTACCGCAGGGAGCCATGTGTCTTTTATATGCCAGTAGCACACTATGTTGATTACTAGAGCTTTGTGGTAAGCTTAGAAATCAGGAGGTGTGAGGCCTCCAACTTTGTTCTTTTTCAAGATTGTTCTGGATATTCAGGGTTCCTTGAAACTCTACATAAATTTTAAGATGGATATTTCTATTCCTGCAAAAAACATTATAACTTCGCTAGGGTTAGCACAAATCTATAGATCATTTGGGTATTATTGACATCTTAGCAACATTATCTTTTCCACCTATGAACACAGGATTTTTTATTTATTAATGTCATCTTTAAAATTTCTTTCAACAATATATGTATTTTTAGTGTACAATCTAGGTTTACCAGTTTAATTTACCCCCAAATATTTTATTCCTGTTGATGCTATTGTAAAGGAAATTGTGTGTTTTTTCATTTTATTTTTGGACTGTTCATTGTTAGTGTACAGAGAGGTAACTGAATTTAGTGTGTTGATTTGCATCCTGTAGTTTTAAAGAGTTTTCTTCATAAAAGATTATGTAGTTTGCAAACAAACATTATTTTACTTCTTCCATTTAAATTTAATTTTTTTAAAAATTTATTTATCTTGCCTACTTGATTTGGTTAGCACTTTAGTACCAATTTGAATAAAACTAGAAAAGCAGACACCCTTGCCTTCTTCTAGATGGCAGGTAAATCATCTTTCAAACTTGAATATAATGTTGGTTGTTTTTCAAAAACGCCCCGTATCATGTTGAGAAGCTTTTCTTTTATTCATGTTATATTGAGGTTTTTGTTTTGTTTTTATCAGGAGAGGGTGTTAAGTTTTGTCAAATGTTATCAGGTCCAATTGGTTATAGTGTTGTTCAAATCCTCTGTATATTTTTGATATTTTGTCTGGTTGGTCTATTTATTAGTGAAAATAGGTTATTGAAGCCCCCTTCTATTATTGTATAACTGTCTATTTATCCTTTCAAGCCTGTCAATGTTAACTTCAGGTATTTTAAAATTCTAAAGTTTGGTAAATATATGTATTTAATTGTTATACCAACTTGGTGACCTTAACATTTTATCGTTATATAATATTCTTCCTGTCTCTTGCCACACTTTTCGATTAAAATCTATTTTTGTCTAGCATTAATATAGCCATTCCTGCTCTCTTTTGATTAATATTTACATAGAATCTATTGAAGTTTTTTTTGTTGTTTTTTTTTCAAATTCAACTTCTGAATTTCCTTAGGTCTAAAGTGAATCAAGGGAGTCACTTGCAATCAGCTTATTCTTGTATCCTGTTTTTTTGTTTGGTTTTGTTTTTAATTTATTCTTCCAGTTATGTGTTTGGATTAGAGAATATCCTATAGATATAATTTTTATGGTTACCATAGTTTTATGTAACATCCTAAAGTTTTAAAACTATATATTTATTTATTATTTTCTTTAATGAATTCACTGGAGTGACATTGGTTAATAAAGCTATATAGGTTTGAGGTGTAAATTCTATAACACATCACCTGTATATTGTATTGTGTTCACCACCCAAAATCAAGTCTCCTCTCACAATTCATCCCCACTTTACCTTCTTCTTCCTCCCCCTTCCCCGTTTCCCTCTAGCAATCACCAAACTGTTGTCTGGGTCTATGACGGTTGGGTTTTGTTTTGTTGTTTGGTTAATCCCTTCATGTATTAATATGTAAATTGATACCTACTTACTTTTATTTGAATATAAATACTCTACTCAACCTCTCCCCTACTTTATGTTATTGATATCACAAAATATACCCTTATATATTATGTACCTATTAACATAGATTTAAAATTATTTTATGTATTGACTTTAAAATTCTATAGAAAACAATAAGTGAAGTTATAAATCAAAATTATAATTGTACTAATTTTTATATTTGTCCACATATGTACCTTTCAAAGAGAACTATATATTTTCATATGACTTTGAGTAAACAGTTCAGTGTCTTTCCATTTCCACTTGCATTACATTTGACATTTCAGCTAGGGATGGTGCAGTGGTAACAAACACTCTCAATTTTTGTTCATTTGTGAGTGCCTAAATTTCTCCCTCATATTTGAAAGATAGTTTGCCACATATAGCATTCTTGATTTATTTTTTATTTTTGTAACTTTATATATATATCACCCCACTACCTTCTGGTCTCCAAGGTTTCTGCTGAGAAATTTGCTGATGATCTCCTTTAAAGATCCCTTTTAAATGATAAATTACTGTTGCTGCTTTCAAGATTTTCTCTGTGTGTTTGTCCAATTGTTTGATTTTATTTATTTGTATGAAAAAACAAACAAAACAAAAAAACAATTGTTTGATTTTAATGTTTCTGTGTGTCTTCTTGTGTTTATCCTACTTGGATTTCATTGAGCTTCTTGGGTTGGTAGATGCATTTCTGCCCTCAAATTTAGAATATTTCCAGCCATGATGTCTTCAAATAATATCTGTCCCTTTCTCTCTTTGTTCTTCTTCTAGACCTTTCATAATGCATACATCAGTTGACTTAATAGTGCCTCATAATCCCTTGGTTTTGATTTCTTTTCTTTATTCTGTAATATTTTTCACTGTTTTCAGACTCAGTAATATCACTTGTCCTATTATTAGGTCCACTGATTCTTTTGCCTGTTTGAGTCCTCTATCAGAAATCTTTCAATTCAATTACATTTTTTAGCTCCCAAACTTCTGGTTAACTCTGTTATTTTAAGAGTTTTTTATTGATTTTTAGAGAGAGAGGAAGGGTCAGGGAGAGAGAGAAACATTGATGTGAGAGCAAAATGTATCAGCTGCCACCTGCATGTCGCCTAATGGGAGTAGAGCCACAACCTGGGCAAGTACCCTGACTAGGAATCGACTCAGCAACCTTTTGGTGCATGGGACAACACCCAGCTAATTGAGCCACACTTGCCAGGGCTGGTTGGCTCTTTTTAAAATAATATTTATCTCTTTGTCTATAGTCTCATTTTCTTCATATATTTCTTTCATTATTTTCTTTAGTTCTTTGTCTATACTTTTATTTTTTATGTTTTAATTTATCTTTATTGTTGACAGTATAACAAATGTTCCCCTTTCTCCCTCTTTGTTCCCTCTACCCTGTACCCCCCTCCTCCAGGCCTTCACCACACTATTGTCTGTGTCCCTGGGTTATGCATATATGCATGTAAATTCTTGGGTTAATCTCTCCCCACCCGTCCCTGCCTTCCCTCTGAGATTTGTCAGTCTGTTCTATGCTTCTATGTCTCTGGATCTATTAATTTGTTCATTGGTTTATTTTATTCATTACATTCTACATATGAGTGAGATCATGTGATACTTGTCTTTCTCTGACTGGCTTATTTCACTTAGCATAATACTCTCCAGGTCTTACCATGCTGTCTCAAACATAATTTTCTTTTTCTCTTTAAACATCTTAAGACAGTAGATTTAGTTTTTGTCTGGTAAGTCTGATGCCTCTGTTTCTTCAGAGATGGTTTCTGGAGTTATATTTTGTTTTTTGAAATGGGCTATTATTTCTTGCTTTTTTTAATTCCTAAAGGTGTTTTGTTTTAAAACCAAGGAAACAACTCTCCCAGAGGTTACAGACTGGCCGGGAAGAGCTGCGCTATTAACAAGGCATGTTCTGAGCCCTGGGCTCAGCTCTAGCATGAAGGCTTAAGGTTGTTGCATGGCTTTGTGGGCCTATGTCTTGCTTGAAATTGAGTGTGTGCTTTTTACAAAATGTTATCTTCATATGCACAGAGGCTTTTAAAAGTCTTAATTTTCCAAAGAGACTAATTCCAGTTTCTTCCCAGTCCCTTAGGGTTTGTTTGTTTGTTTTGTTTTGTTTTTTTATAGCCTTTCTCTAGCTATAATCTCTTACCCCAGGGTTTTACAGATTTTTAATCCCCTGACATTTTTGCAAATGGTGGATTCAACCACTTCCTTCTGTGGATTTCCCAGCATGAGGTCTGAGCTACACTTTGTTTCCCCAACTAAGCTCCCAATCAAGAAAAACAGAAAACAAGACTCTGGTGTGCCTCAGAAAGTTTATAGTTTTGCAATTAAATTCTGTTCTGTTACCCCCTGTATAAGGCAAGGGAATCCCGAACCAAGCTGTGTCTTCCTTACTGTGCTGCATCAGAGAGGACATGGAGTTAATGAAAATGCCACAATATTTTTTTATAATTTAGATGTAGGTTTTTCTTGATTGAGTGTGTGTGTGTGGTTGTTGTAATTTCTGACTAATTTTCAGAGCCACTATTAAGTTATTTTATCCAATATCTTCCTCTTTTTATTTGTTGTTTGTTTTTATGTTTCCTTTGGAATTTGAGGGTCTGGACCTTCCTTGACTGCCATTTTGCAGATAACTCACTGTAATTTAACTTTTACAAATCATTTATCTATATAGCAAAAGCACAGTGCCTGCAAAAGTAGGTTTCAATTAACTGTAAACTAATTTTTCATTAATCAGTGAATGAAGAGCAGGAGCAATATATTACTGGAGTCTTAGTGAACAGAGACATTAAAATTTGAAGATAGATTAGGGCTTCAGCATGGGACTAGGGAAGGTTTCAGGAAGGAGACTTATGGAGTAAAGATTTTTATTGTCAGAGGTGTCAAAAGTCTTCAGTTAAAAATAAATGCAATTAAAAGAAAGAGACCAGTAGAAAACTTATTTTTAAGGGAAGGAGACTTATGGAGTAAAGATTTTTATTTTCAGAGGTGTCAAAAGTCTTCAGTTAAAAATAAATGCAATTAAAAGAAAGAGACCAGTAGAAAACCTATTTTTAAGGGAAAATTGGAGTAAAAACATATGAATATGCATATATAAGCATTATTATGTTCTCTAAGAGCCTTAAAACATTTAACTCATTTAATCCTTGTAAGAACACTGTGCAGTCCATTTTACACTTGCAATGCTGAGCCACAAAGAGGATACGTAACTGGCCATATTACATAGTACACATGGAGCAGCTCAGATTTGAATCCAGGGAATCAGACACTCGTAGCATATAATCATCGCACAAACTCTCCAGCACAGGTACTCTTCTTTTACATATTTTTTCTATGTAAAAGTTAGGAACAGAAAACATAATAAATTTGCCCCAAACTGCATGGCTTCAGAATGAGATCTTTATGCTCTGTGTGAGAGCCAGGATGCTTCACCACTACTGACTAAAATCAGCTACAAAATCTGACGGCCGGACAGCCGTGGCCTGGTGGCTCATTTGGAGTGTTGTCCAAAGGCCTAAAAGGTGGCAGGTTCAATTCCCTGCCAGGGCACATACCTAGGTTTGGGGTTTGATCCCTGGTCAGGGCACGTATGTGAGGCAATTGATCAATGCTTCTCTGTCACTTCTTTCTCTCTGTTTCTCTCTGTTTCTCTGTCTCTCTCTCTTCCTCTCCCTCTTGAAACCAATAAAAACATACTCAGGCGAGGGTTAAAAAGAAAAGAAGCTGAAGGGCAATTTTATGAGAGAATCTGTTTGAATGTGAGGCTAAGAAGGTTCAGCCTTGTTCTATGCATAATTGAAGACTTTTAACTTTTTCAAGTGGGCATGAATTAATGTGTGCTTTAGGAAGATTAATCTGAAAGGAGTTTGAGAAAGAAAAGATACTTGTTAGAATGATCTGGGGTGACCCTTTTCAAAGAGGTCAGAAGCGATAATAGCAGAAAGATTCGAAGGGGAAAGCATGGTATCACCGAAGGCTTGGAAGAGACGGCACACAGTGGCTACAGGGTACAAGGGAGGCAGGAAATGGGCCAGGCGGCCTGTGACTTGAAAGACCTGCGCTAAACGCTCTGCTGGGAGTCACCAAGTGTGCAAAGCAGGAGAGGCTTAGGGTTTTTTGCCCTTTTTTCCACTTCTTCTTTTAATCTTTCTTTTCTCCCAGCTTCTCTTCCTTCTTATCCTGTGCCTTTCCGTTTCTACCCTGTGCCAGTCACTGTTCTAGATAATGGGAATTTAGTGGTAAACAAGACAAAATAAGACATTCCTATTTTTATACAGTTTACTTTCTCTATGAAGATGACAGGGAAATGAGTCAGCAAATCAATTTCTAAAAGTAAATAACAAATTTCAGGCACTGACACATAGCTTGGTAAAAAGAAAGAAGGGTAAAAGCATCCATGGTAAGAGAAGGGATAGGCGTGGCTATTTTAGATAAAATATTTTGGCAAAGACACCTTGAGTTTCAGTGATAAAGCCCAGAGCTGCTAATGTACAGCCATATATGTGTCCAGGGTGAATCAGTGGCTCTTTAGCAGTTTTCTTTTCTTTCTTTTTTGTTTAAGCAGCCCTCCTAAGTCCAGTTAAAAGACACCATTTATTCACCTCTTTATACATTTTATGGAGATAAGAACTCGTTGATGCCAGACAATTAAACATAAGTCTAAATATTGACAACATATACAGGATAGTAATCACAATGGAACAGCAACAGGAAATCTAAGTCTGCAAAAATATTTAAAAAATAATTTAAATATGATTCCAGCAGTTGATAAACATGACCACTCAATACAACACTAATGATGTGTATTTTCATAAATTGCACCCATTTTATTTACTTATAAGTGAGTACAGACAATGGGAGGGATGCAACTTGTGCAAATGTCAGGCTTCTTAATAAAATGTGTAATTCCAGCACTCATTATATGCTAAAAGTATACAAATTTCAGTTAATAAGTCCAAAATTTTAGAAAAATGAACTCTAGAAGTTAATGTTGGTCAAAGGGTACAAACGTTGGAGGCAGAGATGTTGGTCATGCTCTGTTGACCGTGATTATTCTGTTTTAATTAGAAAAAGCACTTTCTAATCTGGCTGGAAGATTTACGCCCTGGGACCTGGGAGCTGACCTTGGAGTGTGAGTGCGGCCCATTCTCCTTAACTGACTATCATCATGGAAAGATTAACAACCTTGTTACAGAACCAGAGGGGTCCTGGAGGTGCCCCACCCTTTCCAAACCCCCCAGCCCGCATACCATTGTACCCATTCTTATTCCTTTCTGCTCTCTTTGTTCTTCTACCCAATATAAGGGACTGGTTTATGGGGGGCAGCGGGTATAGCAGATTTTCCTGGATGACCTCTGCATTTCCATTTTGCTGGCAATACTGGAATAAATGCTCATGTATGATTCAACCCTGTCTCTGCTTAATTGGCTCAAGTGGTGACAGGCAGCCAGGACCCATTATGTCTGGTTTTACAAACTTCCAGTTATAAGAGGAATGAGTTCTGGGGATCCACTGTACAGCATAGCTATTATGCTTAACAATAATGCGTTATATACTTAAAAGTTGCTAAGATAGCAGCAATTTAAATATTCTCACCGCATAAAAAGAAATGGCAATTATGTGAGGTGCTGGAGGTGTTAACTAACCACACAGGGGTAATCATTTTGCAATACAGAAATACATTAAATCAATTCATTGTACAACTTAAAATTGCACAAGGTTAGGTGTCCATTAAATCTCAGTGAAGCTGGAGAAAAGTTAATAGTAAATGGCTCTGAGAAGAGAGTCTGTTGAGGGAACTCTATCCTAGTAGAGGACAGAGAGGGTAGAGCTAGCTCTCTGTGTCTTGAAAAGTATCATAATTTCTCAAACTTGACATTGCAAATGCTATTTTCAAGAGATGCTAATTAACAGTCCAAAGTAAAAAAGGATGCTGTGTGCCTAGGTACATGGGCTGTTAGCAAACCACAGCTCTCAGAAGTATCATGGGTAACAAAGGAAACAAAGAAACCTGAATTATTTTACCCAGGAGGTATGAAACTGACTTTATCTTATTTTTATTTTCTATATGCTTTTAATATTTTGTAACAATATTCTTAGGAACATCAGTTTAGGCCTGCTGATTTAGGTCAATGCCTCTCTCTCCTTTAGCAGACGTCTCCTCTTTCTTCTAACTCAAATTTTAAGGAATGTATTCCCTTCTTTATATATTCTTTAGGACACTTTATTTCAGGCACAGGCCTTGTCCTCTCTGTATTATCACTCAAATCTGTTGCCCCATGTCCCAATCACTGTTGCCATATTGGACTAATGGAAGTATTGTAGGTGCCACAATATCTAAAAAGATGGATAACTTACTCTTTTCTCCCTCACTCCCCATCTACTCTCACAAAAAATAAATAAATGCAAACACATTTAAAATAAATAAATAATAAATAAATATAAATATAAGACTAATTCAAATTAATGGATCATTAACTTTTATCTCTTATTGCTTTTCTAAGAATCTTTCCTGACATCTCCACATACATATATTAACTTCTTATTTCCTTTCCTCTCCCCACATATATTTTATTCATTTGGCAACTCCCAAACTCTAACAAAATGTGTTCACTTTCCTGTGAAGCCTTAAGATGCTAATTTTAAACTGTGAAACCCTTTAGATGCTAATTTTATTTTATTTTACTTTCCATACTTGATCCTTAACACAATGCCCGGTCCCTTCCCTGGTACTCAAATGATGGTTATTGACTTGAATCAATACATCTTACAATATAGAAACAAAAAGACCCCATGGCTTTCATTCATAGATATAATTTCATGGAACTCCACATATGTTTTTATTAGAAATATATGCACTCACACATAAAAACACACATACCAGCAGCAGAAGTAGCAACATGTTTTTGACACTCTTCTCATAATTATTTCATTTAAAAAACAGCACATGGCTAAGCTAATTGAAGAAGTGATGTCAACAAGAAAGTCAGCAAACAAGAAAGCTCCAACTCCTTGTTCCCTCATGAAATCATCTGAAAACAAACAAACAAAACAGAAACAGAAACAGATTGAACTAACCTAATAAGAAATCCGCCAAACAGTCCAATGTCTGTAGTACCAATAGATTCTTTGATGAAGAAAAAGCCAACTTTAAAGTAATAGATTTGTGGCATCTTTACTCAACATTGGCCCACCCCTCCTCAGTGTGGTAAGGCAAGGCCATGGTGTGGAGAAGGTGATAACCTGGTCCCTAGTTCCCTCCCTTGAACTGTATTAAGCAGATTAGATTTTACTTTTAACACTTTAACCTGTCTGGGGGGTTCCTGAAAGACCAGTCTCTACCATGCTCAACTCAGTTATCAAGAATGGAAATTCAGTGGCCCCTGATCATAAAAACTGTATGAGTTACAGACCCACAGACACCTGGAGCAAGAGATGATGAGGGGAAACATACAACTGACTATCTGAGGTCCTGAGGTGCTGTAATGACACTATAGAAAATTATGATATTCAAAAGCAGTCATGTATATTGGGCAATTGAAAAAGCTACATGCAGGTCCCATCAAGAAATATGCTCAGAACATATCTGAGAATGCATCATGCTTTCATCTGGGGTTCACCTCTAGCCTCAAAGCATACCTATCCAGTTAGAGATGACTGCCCTGGCAAAGAGCCAGTCAGCAAAATCTGGGGAGGTAGCTGCTGTTTCCTCAAATTACCAACTTTCATTAACACGCACACACACACACACACACATGACAAAGGAAAAAAGACATAAAGAAAAAAGTTGGACAGAACTGAAGGGAGAAAGAGATATTTCTACAGTAACAGTGAAAGACCTCAAAATTCCATTTTTAATAATGGATAGAACGACCAAATAGGAGACTTGAATCAGATGGTAAACTAATGAAATATCACAGACACATTCAGAACACTTCACCAAACAGCAGAGAGCACATTTCTCTCAGGTGCACATGAATCGTTATTTCAAATAGACCATCTGTTATACTACAAAACCAGTCTGAATACATTTTAAAAGATTATACTTTACAAAGCATCTTGCCATATCACAATGGTATAAAACTAGACATCAATAACTGTAGGAATACTGGAAAATTCACAAATATGTGGAAATTATTCAACACACACAACCAGTGGATCAGATAAAAAATTACAAGAGAAATTAAAAAATAATTTGAGACAAGTGAAAATATAAACACAACTACCAACTTACTGTATTTGGTGGTGAAAGCAGTGCTAAGAAGGAAATAGCTGTAACCACCTACATCAAAAAAGAAATATGTCAATTTAGAAACCTAAGTTTATACCTTCAGCAAGTAGAAAAATGAGAACAAGCTGAACCCAAAGTAGCAAAAGGGAGAAAAGAATAAAGATTAGAGCAGAGTTAAATAAAATAGAGAACAGAAAAACAAAGAGAAAATGAAAGAAAACAAGTTTGTTTTTTGAAGATTAACAAAATTGACAAAATTAGCTCAGATTTGCTAAAGAAAAAGCAAGAAGGCTCAAGTTAGTAAGATCAAAAGGAAAAGTAGGGATATCGCTACTGATTTTACAGACATTTTTAAAGTCATAAGGTAGTACAATGAAGAATTATATGTCAAAAAATTGGATAACAGATAAATTTGGCAAACTTTTAGAATCACAGAACTGAATCATGCAGAAATAGAAAATCTGAATGCACCTGTACCTACTAAGGAGATTGAATCATTAACCAAACCCTGCCAACAGAGAGCGGCCCGGAGCCAGATGGCTTTACTATTGAACTCTACCAAATATTAAAAGAATAAAGTCAATCTCCCATCGCATTCTGTGAGGCCAGCGCTATCCTGATGTTGAAGCCAGACAAAGACATTACAGGAAAAGAAAACTACAGACTAATGTTTTTTAATGAATATTTACATAAAAGTCCTCAGCTAAACACTACTAAACCATATTCGGCAACATAGTAAAAGCATCACACATCTAGGCCAGGTTACATTAATGTCTACAGCGTAAGGCGGTTCAACATATGAGAATCTATTGGTTTAGCAACATTAACAGAATGAAGACCAAACAAAAAACAAACACATGTCAACAAATGAGAGAAAGGACAGATTAGAACTGATCAGAAAGAGGATTTGACAAAATTCCGCACCGTTCGATGATGACACTCACTAATAATGTAAGACTGACCCAGGCATTTTTCCAAAATAGCTTACAACAATATTTCTTACAGGGAATACCTTCTAGTGATAAATTTCCTTAGTTTTTCTTTGTCTGAGGACATTTTTAATTTTTCTTCACTTTTAAATAGTTTTATTTATTTCAGAACAGTTTCAGATTACAGAAAAATTGAGAAGATTGTTTAGGGTTCCTACACACTGCGCGCTTCACAACCAGTTTGCCCTGTTACTAGCATCTTGCAGTAGGATGCACTGTTATCATCAGTGAACTGATGTGGGCATATTATTGCTGACTACGGTCAAACTTTATTCACAATCATTTAGTTTTGTTGTTTTGCTTTGTTTTATTTTAACCTAAGGTGCTTTCCCTGTTCCAGGATCCCATCCTACACACCACATTGCATTTACTCTTTAAATCTCCTTAGGCTCCTCTTTGAGCATTTCCTTGTTTTGACCCTTCTGAAATTTTGAGAAGTAATAGTATGCTGTGGAATGTCTCTCCTTCGAAGCCTGTTTGATGTTTTTCTTACGATTAGACTAGGGTTTTGTAGTTTGGTGAAGAGGACCCAGAGGTACAGTCATTCCTACTGCACATCAAGGTTGCACACTATCGGCATGATTCATTGCTGTTTGTGTTAAACTTCATTACCTGGATGAGGCTGTGTTGTCAGGTTTTCCTTTTTAAAATTTCCTAATGTTTTTTGTTTTTTTCCTGTATTGTACTCTTTAGAAAGAAGGCAGAATGTGCAGCCTCACTGAGAGCAGAAGGGTGTGCTTCACATCCCTGAAAGTGGAGCATCTACTTACATCATCTGCAGTTCTTCTGCAAGAATATTTCCTCACCTCTCTCATTTGCCAATTTATACAGACATTCATTTACATCAGTATGAGCACCTGGATACTTATTTTGCAATTTGGGTCATAATCCTATATTGCATTTTTTACTTTGTTGTTCTAATTATTTCAGATTTGATGACTTGGAGTTTTTTTCAGTTGGTTACTATGTTCATTTGTCGTATACCCTTATTACTGTGGGTTTGTTTGTTTGTTTGTTTGTTGAGCACTTGTTTACTGACCAGTACTACATGCTCTAGGCTCCCCTGTATATTTGCTGCCTCAGTCCTAGAATTAGCCATTTCTCCAAATTACCATAGTTCCTTGGGTTGAAGAATGGTATTATAAACCAAGGTCTGAATACTAAGTGCCCTCATTGCTACTGAAATTACATTGGTCCTGGGCCATATCAGGTGATAGAGCAAGGAAATATATGTGTGTTTACTACTTTATGTATACAACATACCTATATTTATATATAACGATCTCTATATATCTTACGTTAAAGATGAGTACATACTTATGTCTGAAATTCTAACCCATTATCTAATGAGGGATCCTTCTGGCCTCATGTCTTACTTATCTGCAACCTATTACTCCAATAGAGTAAAACTTGACTGTACCATCTGTCATCTATTTACTTAATTATTCAGTGCCATTAAACATGTGTTGCAGTATTGGAATTGTTATTCTGCACTCCTATGGGAAATGGCTTATCGAGTTGAATGTAGTGCTTATGTATAGTTTCTTTTACTTTTATTCTTACATACTACATTAATTTCTAAAACTGTTTATGTCAAAAATGTTGCCCTGTACCTTTGCAAAATAATTATTCTATATTAATTTCACATATGTGCTATTTTATTCATATGCAATATAGGTTGCTTCGTTACATTCTACATTCAATCCTGGAGTCACCTGACCTCTTTCCTTTATTTGCATACATTAAGTTAATTATTTGAGCTGTAAAATTCTATGGATTTTGACAAATGTGTAGTGTCATATTTCAGCATCAGAATAGTTTCACTGCCTAAAAAATCCCCTGTGCTTCATCTATTCACAATATCTTACTATTTCTGAACCTTTGGCTACCACTGAACTTTCAGTGTCTCTGCATTTTCCTACCCCAGATTATCACCATTGCAAAAAATACACCCTTAAGATTAATCCATATCTTTTGAAGGTTTATATCTCATTTCTTTTTATCATTGAATAGCATTCTTTTTCATGAATATACACATTGAGTTCATTCATTTGCTTATTGAAGGGCATTTTGGTGATTCCAGCTTGGGACAATAATGAATATAAATGCTATAAAAATTTGCCTGGCCAAGTGTGTCTCAGCATTTGAGCATTATGATCCAGGAGATCACAGTTTGATTACCGCTCAGGGCACATGACCGGGTTGCAGGCTTGATACCCAGTTGGGGGCATGCAAGAAGCAGCCAATCAATGATGACTTTTTCATCATTGATGTTTCTATCTCTCTCTGAAATCAATGAAATATATATATTTCGAAAAATATTTGCGTATGGGTTTTTGTATCAACATACAATTGTAAGTCAAGTGAGGGTAAATCAATAGGAAGACAATTATTGAATCATATGGTATGTCTACATTTAGCTTTGTAAAAAAGTGCCAGACTTCCAGTCAAGATGGTGGCATAGGTAAACATGGTACTTGCGCTTCCCACAACCACATCAAAATTTCAACTAAACTACAGACAACCATCATTCAGAACCACCTGACATCTGGCTGAATGGAAGGGGATAAAAGAAGTCACGTTGAGACTGGTAGGAAGGGTAGAAATGCAGAACAGGCTGGTCCCACACCCACATATGATGTTTAAAAATTGGAAGAGATCTTTCTGTTGCAGAGGTTCCACCTGAGGAGCAAGGTTTTCCCAGCCTCACACCAGATCCCCCAGCCCGGGGTTCCAGAGTGAGGAAGAGAAATCCCCATAATTTCTGGCTGTAAAAACCAGTGTGGGTTGTGGCTGAATAAGACAGAAGCTGCTGGAGTCTCAGGAAGTCTGTCTTAAAGGGTCCATGAGCAGATTTATTTGGATTCACTCCCCCTGAGCTCCTACACTAAGGCAGCAGCTTGAAAGGAACCAGGGACATATGGAGAGGAACTTAATTGCCTGGCATCAGGGCAAGAGCTGGAGGGGCAACTTTCTCCCAGACAGAAGTGCTGGCACAGGCCATTGTTCCTTTGATGAATCCTCCCCACTCAGAGCTGGCAGGAGGATGCCGTGTTTGAGTCTCCATCAACCTGTCTCACACTGTTTGCCACATCCTGATGATTCCCTGAGGCCCCACTACACCCAACTTTAGGACCACTGAAGCTCTTACCAGTGGCTTTGCCACAGAAATGGTTTGTCATGGCTCATGCTTCAGACTTTCCTAAAATCTTTCAAACAAGCAACATCTGGCCTCAGTGTCCTGTACCTCTTGCTAAGTGGCTCCAGTCCAAGCAATAGCAGTAGTCAGCTTTGGTCCACACAGCTTGGCCTAGCCCACACATCTCCAAGCCCAGCAAAAGTAGCAATCATCTGCAGATCACACTGTAGACCATGCCAGGTAGCCCTTTGCAGAACGCAGATGACAGCTGCCCATTGTCTGCAACTCCTGGGAGGCCGCAGAGCCTGTGTACCTTGTAGAGAGTTTCAGACCATTTCTAAGCACTACCCAACCATCTTCACAAGCAACACACTCAAAGGTGGCCTCAGTGAGTATCAGAGTCCCACTGAAGTAAATCTTGCTCTCTGGGGTGGGCCCCTGCACAGCTGATCCTTCATGGTGGTTAGTGGTGGCCAGTCTTTGCAGTTGATTAGCTTGAGAGTAAATCCTTACCGTTGACATGACAATAGCAATCAAGGCTCAACTAACACAGGAGGGTGAACACAGCCCACATGGGGAGTGCACCTGGAGTACCTAGCTTGGGTGATCAAGGAGGTTGTGCCACAGGACCCTACAGTACACCTGCTATAGTATGTCCCTCCACCAATCCTGTTTCTAATTCATAGAAACAAACACAGGAAGGCCCACAAAACTAGGAGACAAACACGTCCCAAATGAGGGAACAGAACAAAAATCCAGAAAAAGAACTAAACAAAATGGAGACAAGCAACCTCCGAGGGTCAGAATTAAAAACACTGGTTATAAGGGTGCTCAGTGAGCTTAGGGGAGAGTAGATGGACTTAGTGAGAACTTCAACTGCCTAGAAAAGGGTCAGTCAGAAATGAAGGCTACACTGACTGAAATGAAGAATAACTTACAGGGAATCAGCAGTAGAGAATATGAAGCAGCAAATAGAATCAGTGATTTGGAATATGAGGAAGTAAAAAACACCCAATCAGAACAACAAATTAAAAAATGAGAAAATGAGAATAGTGTCAGGAGCCTCTGACACAACTTCAAGTGTACTAACATTTGCATCATGGGGGAACCCCAAGGAGAAGAGAGGGAGCAAGAAATTGAAAACCTATTTGAAAAAATAACAGCAGAAATCTCACCTAACTTGAAGAAAATAGACATACAAGACCAGGGAGCACAGAGAATACCAAACGAGGAACCCAAAGTGGCCCACACTAAGACACTTCATAACTAAAATGCCGAAGGTTAAAGACAAAGAATCCTAAAAGCCACAAGAGAAAAACAATTAGCTCCCTAAAAGGGAGCACCCATATGACTGTCAGCTGATACCTCAACAGAAATTTTACAGGCCAGAATGGAATGGCAAGAAGTATTCAAAGTGATGAAAATAAAGAACCTACAACCTAAACTTCTTTACCCAACAAGGCCATCACTTAAAAATTGAAGGAGAAATAAGAGCTTTACAGACAGGAGAAAGCTAAAGGAGTTCATTACCACCAAACCAGTATTACAAGAAATGTTAGAGAGACTTCTTTAAGGAGAAACAAAAAACAGAGGAACAGAGTTATAAAGAACAAAATGGCAATAAATATGTACCTATCAATAATCACTTTAATGTAAATGGCTTAAATGTTCCAATCAAAAGACACTGCTGATATAAATGCAGACCGGTACAGCCACTCTGGAAAAGAGTATGGAGTTTCCCCCCAAAATTAAAAATGGAATTACCATTTAACCTAGTGATCCCACTTCTAGGAATATATCTTAAGAAACACAAAGTACCAATTAGAAGGGATTTATGCACCCCTATGTTCATAGCAGCACAATTTACAATAGCTAAGATATGGAAACAACCCAATTCCCCTCAGTAGATGAGTGGATTAAAAAGCTGTGGGACATTTACACCATGGAATACTACACAGTTGTAAAAAAGAAGGTGCTCTTACACTTTGGGACAGCATGGATGGACCTGGAGAGGATTATGCTAAGGGAAATAAGCCAGGCAGAGAAAGACAAATATCACATGATCTCACTTATATGTGGACAAAGTGAAATGAACAAAATAAACCAATGAACAAGATAGATACCGAGATATAGAACCCTGGAGCAGTTGGACAAATTTCAGAGGTAAAGCAGGGGTAGGAAGTGAAGGAGAGATTAATTGAATAACTTAGATGCATATATACATGACCTATGGACACAGACAATAGTGTGGAGAAGACCTGGGGGGATGGAGGGATGCAGAGTGGAGGGGATCAATGGAGGGGAAAATGGGGACATCTGTAATACTTTTAACAATAAAGAAAAAAAAAAGACATAGGGTATCTCATAGATAAAGAAACAAAATCCATATATATATTGTCTACAAGAGCCCCTCCTCAGCATGAAAAACACACACAGAGTGACAGTAAAGGATGGAAAATGATATTTCATGCAAATGGAAATGAAAGAAAGAGGCAGTAATAGAATTAGTGAATAACAAAGACTATAAAACATACATACAACAATAAACAGAGTGACAGAAGTAATTCCTTCTCTATTAGCGATTGCTTGGAAAGTAAATGTAATTTCTGCAAATAAAATGTAAGGGTTGGTAGAGACAAATATTTATGATCCATCTATTTGCTGTTTGTAAGAGATTGTTTTAGGTCTAAATAGATGAAATAGACTGAAATTTAAAGAACAAAAAGATATATTTCATGTAAATTGTAACCAAAATACAGAAGTGCTTGCTATCCAACAAAATAGACTTGACATCAAATATATTTTTAAAAGACAGAAAAGGAGAAATATATTGAAAATAGAGTAAATTCACTAAGAAGATACAACAATTATAAGCATGTATGCATCAAATATTGAAGGCCCTAAAATACGTGAAAGCAAACATTGACAGAATTAAAGGCTGAAATAGAGTTCACAGTTATAGTTACAAACTTCAATACACCTCTTCTAATAATGGATAGAACATCTAGAGAGAAAATCAATAGCAAAATAGAGTCTTGAACAAGACTGTAAAAAAGTAGATCTAGCAGATATATATATAGAACACTCCATCCAACAAAATAATACACTCTTATTTCCAAGTGCACTGTGAACATTCTCCATATAGACAAATGTTAGGTTACAAAACAAGTCTCAAAACTTTTTGAAGCACTGAAATCTTACAAGGTATATTTAGTGACCAAAATGAAATGGAGTGGAGCTAAAACTCAATAACAGAACAAAACTGGGTAAGTCACAAATCTGTGGAAATTATAAAATACACCTTAAACAACCTATATTAGTCTGAAAGAAAATTTTAAAAATAATTTTATTTATAGTAGCAATAATTCAAATAAAATACTAAGGAATAAATTTAACCAGAAAGAAAGACTTATACACTGAAAACTGCAAATTATCATTGAAAGAATTAAAGAAAACAAATGAATGAAAAGATATCCTGTGTTCATGGATTAGAATACCTAATATTGTTACAATGAAATTATTGCCCAAAGTTATCTACAGATTCAATGCATTTTTATCAAAACCACAATAGCAATTCTTTGCATAAATTGGAAAGAAAGAGTTCTGAATTTTATTTGGGTTCTCAAGGAAACTGGAGCAGCCAAAACACTCTGGCAAAAGAACAAATTTGGAGGACTCATTCTCTTTCTTACTTTCTCATTTCAAATCTTACTATATATATAGTAATATATATATCTTACTACATATATATATGTAATTAATAGAATGGGCAGCTTGTAATAACCTTTCACATATATGATCAAAGGACTTTCAATATAGATGCTAAGACTATTCAATGGGGAAAGAACAATTTTCAAAACACAGTGCTTAAAATACTGCTGTATATTCACATGTAAAATAAAAAAGTTGAACCCTCATTGATGAGAAACATAAAACAAGTAAAAATAGATTAAATACCAAAGTGCAAGAGCTAAAAGTATAAAGCCCTTATACAAAAACGTAGGAGAAAATTTTAAAGTGTTAGACTTGGCAGTGATGTCTTGGATATGAACCAAAAGCCAGGCAACAAAAACAAAACAAAGAGGGGTAAACTGGACTTCATCAAAATTTAAAAGAAATGTGATCAAAGGCCACTATCAATATTGGGTAATAGCATGAGGGGAAATATTTTTAAATTATATGCATGGTAAAAGTTATTACCCAAGCTATGCAAAACTCCTAAAACTCAACAACACAAAACAAAGAAACCCAATTAAAAATGGACAAATGGCTTAAATAGACATTTCTCTCTCTCTTTTTGTTTTGTTTTTTTTTTTTAAAGGCAAGAACAAGAGTATTTATTCAGCAAGTACAAGACCAGTTTGAGAGCTGCATTCAATGCAACCAGGAGCCAGTGGGGTTGGTGGTGGAGCTGGCTGGAGCTCTGCACACAGGCCAGGAGCAGGTGGGGGGGGCTGACCATTCATTTGGTTCCTTGAATCTTCTTCTGATTTTCATCTAGAAGCTCCTGGGCAAGGGTGGGGTCTGTGTAAGGATCAGGGGGGATGAAGTGGGAGGCCGACGGTGGACCACTCAAAGATGTGGTCTCCCAGAGCCCAGGCCATGCATCCCAGGCGGAGGCACTCAGAGAAGGTAAAGCTTTCCTAGCCCAAAAAGGGATGCTCTGCCCATGGGCCACCACTGCTCGGTGCTTTGGCATCTGCTCAAGGCCCATGACTCAGCAAGAACTAAAAGAGACAAAGATGATGTGCACTGCCCCAAGGAGTCAGTGTCATGGTTTCCCAGGCCCAAGCCCCTACTCCTGTCCCCATGGCTGCTACGAGTGCCTTTGCTGCCTCTGTTCCCTGGGTTACACTCTCTGTCATCTCAGAAAGAAGATATGCAAATGACCAATAAACTCATGAAAAATCTTCAAATCACTTGTGTTTAGGAAAATGAGAATAAAAACCACAATATAATACCTTGTAATTTCTATTAGGATGTCTATTATCAACGAAATGAAAAATAGCAAGAATTAATGAGGATATGGAGTAGTTGGAGCCCTTCTTTAGCTGTTGCAAATTGACTTGTTCCTCAAAAAGTTAAACATAAAATTGCTATATGACTCAACAAACCCACCTCTAAGTACATACCCAAAGTAGCTTAACACATGGACTTGATTGAATAGTTGTATGCCATTGTGTGTAACACCATTACTCACCATAGGCAAATGTTGGAAACAGCAATGCCCATCAACAAAAAAATGAATAAACAAGATATGATATATACATACAATAAAACATTATCCAGCCTTATAACACCGTAAAATTTTGATACTTGCAATAACATATATGAACCTTGAAAACATTTGTTAAGAGAAATAAGTTAAACACAAAAGAATAAGTATTGTGTGACTCCACATATATGACATAAGATAAATAAAAAAAAATTCATAGATACAGAAAGTATAATAGTGGTTGTAATTTCTGGGAGAAGGGAGAGATTGGGGAGGTGTTATTTAGTACAGAGTTTCCCCTTGGTACAAGGAAATGTTATGGAAATAGTTAGTGGTGATGTATGTGCGACATTATGATTGTGTATTTACTACTTGCAGAAGACTTCCAGATAGATAAATAAAATATAACAAAGCCCTCTGGTGGGAGAGTGTCTGTGGCAGGAGGCCAGTGTGGGAGGATGGCAAGGACGAGAAAAGTACATAAATGAGGTATTCAGGGACCAGAACTTTCAGTATATTTTAGACCATGATAAGGTCTTTGTGCTTACTCTAAATGAGATTTTAAAAAAATTAAAGAGCATTTTTAAAATATGTTTTTATTGAAATTTTAGAGGAAGGGAGAGGAAAAGAAAAAGAAACATTGATAGGAGAGAAACATCAACCAGCTGCCTCCTGCATGCAGGGGGTTGAGCCCACAACTCAGGCCCTTGCTCTGACTGGGACTCGAACCTGTAACTTCTTGGTGCATGGGATGACACTCAGTCAACTGATCCACAAGGCTGGGCTTTAAAGAATGTCTAGCTAATGAATCACATAATAAAATTTCTGTTTTAAAAAGAATAATGCTATCCCAACAGCAACAACAACAAAAGCTCAAGACTAAACATTTGAAGGAGAATTAATAATGATCCTTCTCAAACTATTCCAAAAAAGTGCCAGAGAAGGAAAAACTTCCAAAGTTATTCCATGAAATATATCTGATGAACATAGGTAATGACTACCAGAAAGAAACAAATCAAATTCAGAAATACATTGAAATGTTCATAAATCATGATACAATGGAATTTATTACTAGTATGCAAAAATGGTTTGATATTCACAAGCCAATTAATGTGATACGCCATATAAACCAAATAAAGAATAAAAAATCATATGATGATCTCAATAGATGCAGAAAGAGCATTTGACACAATTCAACATCGATTTATGATAAAAACTCTCAATGGAGTGGGTATGTATGAAAGATAGTAAAAGCCATCTTTGACATACTTATGGCTAACATACGCAATGGTGAAAAGCTGAAAGCTTTTTTTTTTTTTAAGATTAGAAACAAGACAAGATGTCCACTCTCACCACTTTATTCAACACAGTATTGGAAGTCTTAGTTACACCAATCAAACAATAAAAATAAATAAAAAGTATCCAAATAAGAATAAAAGAAATAAAATTATTACAATTTACAGGTGACATGATACTATATATAGAAAACACTAAAAATTTCACCCAAAAACCATTAAAACTAATGAATTCAGTAAGGTTACAAGAAACAAAATTAATATTAAGAAATCTGTTGTGTCTATATACACAAAAATAACAAACTATCAGAGAAATTAAGAAAACTCTTTAATTTACAATTGCATCAAAAAAATGAAATACCTGGGGATTAATTTATCCAAGGAGGAAAAAACTGAACTCTGAAGTCCATAGCACACTGATGAAATAAATTGAGACACAAATAAATAAAAAGATATACCATGTTCATAGATTTAAAAAATATTGTTAAAAATTTCCATAATACATAAATCAACCTACAAATTCATTGCCATTCTTATCAAAATACTAATGGCATTTGTCACAGAACTAGAACAAATAATCATAACATTTGTATGGAACCACAAAATACCTAATAGCCTATACATTCTTGAGAAAGAACAAAGTTGGAGGTTTCACACTCCTTGATTTCAAACAATATTAGAGACACAGTAATCAATACAGTATGGTGCTGGCACAAAAATAGGCACATACATCAATGGAACAGAACAGAGAGCCCAGAAATAAACACATGCTTTCATAGTTAATTGTCCAGGCGAGAGTTGACTGAGAACTTAATTAGGCTGGTAGCAGAAACCACAGGGAGGAGTTGGCAGGTGGAGGGCACATTTTGAAAATCAAGCTGACAGGGTTTGCCAAGGACTTTGCAATAAGGTAGGAGAGAAGAAAGGAATCAAAATGATTCAAGGGTTTTTGCTTTGAACAGCTGGTTAGCTAGAGTTGTCCTTTACCTAAATGCAGAATACTGGTAAAAAGAATACTTGGAGAACCTCACACGTGCAAAATATTATCTACTGATGCTTAAGGATCTGAAGTATTCATTTCAGTCACAGCCTCTTCTCTCATGAAGGTTGAGTAAGTGGTAGAGCAAGAGGCAGGGCGTGGTCATCATTTCACTTCCTATTTAGTTTCTCTACAATTCTCTAACTCCACAGCTTTGCAATTTTCAATAAACGTCTAAGGAGCTTATAAGAGTTATGTAGGTAGGTAGAATTCTGCTGCCTTTTCTGAAAAATAAAATCATCCAGAAAGAAGAACAAAATTTCTGGAAGCTGGGCAATGACCACAGCAGATAAGACAGGTAAGCTTTCTGTAGTACACAGGGTGCTAACGTAAGTCCTGAGGATGCTGTGCATGCAATTGGAACATGAGACTGTTACTATATATGCAGGTTAGACACAGAAACCAAGGCAGGCTCTATGTCGGGACCCAGTGAATTCTGACTGCAGGTAACCAGAGCTCAATAACCAGGGGGAAGATTAGGGATAGAATTCCAAACTGAGGCAGGTTCTGAATGGAGCAGAGCAAACATCATAACAAAGAAGTGTATGGAAAAAAACAGCTCAGATCAAAGGGGAAGCTCTGGAGTCCCTGACTTTGAAGGAGCTCTAACTTCAGTTAATAAAAAATATGCTGTTTCTCTCTTATCCCTCTCCTTAGCTCTGCGCTTAAGGCTTTATGAAAATCTATGATGAAGTAAAGTTGACAGTTGACCTGAGATGAGAACCACAGGAGATATATGTTCATGGGTAGAGGAATCATAGTTGTCTTTGGCTAAGAGAGAGTATAGAGAGACCTGGGAACGCAAACTGAGGGAACAGAGTAATTCCTGCATCGCCCCCAGAAGTGAAGAACTCGTAGGTGCGAAGGAAAGATGGGCTTTTGCCTTAATTCACTCCTGTGTGCAGTACATTTACCTAACAGTAATTCAGGTAATAAATCACAGGCTCTTTATCTATTTGACCCTTTGATATAGGTAAGTTTCAAATATTCATTGCAGTTTAGGCTTCTAAGTTAAAATGCTTTGTTCCTTTATCTGTATGCTGTGCATGTGATCTGACTACCTTCATTAGTTATATTTATGTTTTATTTATAATTGGGAGTTTATATCCTTATCTGTAGAATGCACATGGCGTGCATGGAGCTAGTGAACTCTCTCCATTGCAGATGCATCTTGACTCCTTTCCCTAGAGAAAAACAGCATGGTGTTATTACTGACAAGAGCATGCACCCGCCATTTCCTGCATAAACCCCAGTGTTCAGGAGAAGAGGTGCTATCTTGCAGGGACTGATGGGACTTAAGCCCAGGGTCACCATGCAACTAACCCCCGAGGAAGCCTGCTATGTCCAACTCCAGCAGGTTTGTGGAAATACCATAGCTGATCTTTCTAAAGTAGGCACAGCAGTTGAGGTTATGCAGCTCTTTCTGATATTACATGGCTTTGAACAATTGTCTCTCATCTGATGCCGGATGATGTCCCTGTATTAACCAATGAAAGATCAACTGATTCAATACAACTACTAGGTTTATTTTCACCATATTTACCTCAAAAATATTTCTCTTTCCAACAGGCATGAAGTTAGTTGGCACCTTTTATTGAGTTTCCACAGTATATATAGACACTTGAAGTGATATATGGATATTAATTGCAGCAGGCTTCTTTGAAGGAGGTACTGAATAAATTATTAATTAATTAAAGCTCAAATAAAAGCTGATAGTATAATAAATGTCTGAGCAGTTAGATAGTTTGTGCATGAACCAATTGGACTATAATTATGTAAGGCCAGGGAAAAATCACTTCACTGGATCATGGATGCCCTTAAAAGTGACTGTCCCCAACTGATAGCTATTGTAAATCAAGGAATGGTGATAGCTAATCACATGGAGGCTTCCTAACAGTGGAGAGTTAAAGTTTTATAAAAACAATTTTCAACACTGGTCAAAGTGATGATAGATTGTCTTCTTTTAAAATAATCATTAATGAAGGCTTGAGAAATGCCACCTTGAGTTCCCTCATTGTTACCATGAAGGTACTGGCTTATGATTGGGTGAACAGTGAATTAATAATTCCAGGGGGAGAGAAAAGGGAATTTGAAGTCACAAACAGATAGATTTGAATCCAGGCTTTTCTACTTAATTACAGTGTGATTTTAGGTAAGTTACTGAAGTTTTCCAGCCCTTAGTTTCCACATTTGTAAAGAACATATAATGATGTATATAAATATGAGTTTCAGAGGTTGAAAACAGAACATATAAAGCACTTACCAGTTAGGCTCTAAATACAAGATGGGGTTTAGTGCTACCAATCTTGTGAATTATATTATTTATTGCTAAAAATAGTCTAAGATTGGGCTAGGGTTTTGGGGCTTGTTTGAAACAGCACCTAGAGTTATTACTTTAAATAATGTACTTTAATAGAACCCATATTGACATTTAAGAATTTTTATTTGATTGATTGATTGATTGATAGTTTCTGGGAGAGAGAGGGAGATGGAGGGGGAGAGAGAGAGCAAGAGAGAGAGAAACATTTATTTGTTGTTCCACTTGTTTATGCATTCATTGATTGATTCTTATATGTGCCCTGACTGATATTAAACTCAAAACATTGTTGTATTGGGATGACTCTCAAACAAAATGAGTCACCCAACCAGGGTGACATTTATGTGTGTGCATAGTTTTTGTAAAATTAAGGCTTTATTTTTTTAAGAATAGTTTTAGGTTCTGAACAAAATTGATGGAAGGTACAAATATTTCCCATATCCCTGTGCCCCCAAATATGAAGAGCCTCCCCCATTATCAACATCCCCCATCAGACGGTACATTTGTTACTATTGAGGAACCTACAGTGACACATCATTACCACCCAAAGTTCATAATTTACATTACAGTTCACTCTTGCTGTTGTACATTCTATGGACTTGGACAAATGTATAATGACATGCATCCATCATTATGGTATCACATAGCGTAGTTTCACTGCCTTAATAAATTCTGTGCTCCATCTCTGCATCCTTCCTTCTCTTTGACCCCAGCCCCTGGCAGCTGCTGATCTTTTAACCATCTCCATAGTTTTGTTCTTTGCAGAATGTCACAGAGTTGGAATCATATGGTATGCAGCCTTTTCAGATTGGCTTCTTTCACTTAGTAATATGTATTCAAGATAAGTTGTATTTATTGCTATACACACTTTATTAAATATTTGTTAAAACAATTGGATAAGTACCCTCAAACAAACAAAAAGATCATAGTTTGATATCCAAATACGACCAATTTAACTTTATAATTATACATCATAATTATCTTCACAGGTAGTTATTATCAAATGTGAACAATCACTGAGTCAACAGCCTATGAGTTCATTGATTTTATATGCTGTAATATATTTTATTTTTAAATATTAATTTTATTTCTAATTTTGTACTATTATCAATAAAGTTGTCAATGCCAGTAAAACATTTTAGAAATAAACAAATACTTGTTGATATGAGTAAATATAAATTTATGTATATGGGGGGTAAAACATGTTCTTAAACCACCCTTTTCTGAGAATGTATTAGCCTGGATTTCAGGCTCTTACTGTCGGTACCAGTGAAAATGCTAAGAAGGGAAGCCTGTCCTTTCTTGCTGCTTGTGTCATTCATTCCACACCTTCTTCACGTATACAAGAGAAGCCCACTCTCAAAAATGCATGGTTTTCTGTCCCTTCTTTAAATCTAACCCTTAGTTATGTTTACAGTGAATTGTCTAATTTAATGATAATTGATGACCCCAAAGACATTTTTAACTTTGATTTTTTAATGGTCAGCATTGCAGCAATGCTTTTGATGGTTTTCTGAATTTAATATTTCTCCACATTTGATATTTTAAGTATTTTGTGTAGATCCTTAAGTTTTATATTACGTAAATGCTATATCCCTCTAGCTAATAAAGCCAAGAACATAGACTCCTATTTATCCGCCACATGAAGGAAAGGTGTAGTAACCTAGGAGAGCACACATTTTCAAAAATATGTTACAATGTTCAATTTTCTACAAGAAGGAGAAAGTAAGATAAGTCTTGTTCCTTTGAGTAGTTTAGGACACCACAATTTTACTTTGGGGACACTGTAGAAAGCAGGAAAAGCGTGACTGTTTTAAATTGTACCAAAGATGCCTGATGCCAGGCAGTCTGCCTGCTGTGACTGTTTATGATCATGCCTATTCCCAGGGATAATCATTCACTGATAATACAATGAAAATATTTGCCACAAAGCACTCTCTACAAAAGTTAGTGAGGTTTGTCTGTGGTTTATAAAAAAGTCATATTAATTTACCTGGCCAACTTAAGATTAACAATAATAATCAGCCAATTGAGTTATGTAGAAACTTATTTTTCCTTAAAGTCCTCAAAGTGGATCCTTGAATAAACTGCTCTCTCTAGTTATCATATCTTTCTACCTTCTTCTTAATGTGATATAAAATGAAAAGTAGAGTTTTATTTAAATGATTTTTTTCTATTCATGGGAGAAACTTTCTGTCAATATAGAAATGGTATTTTGAGTCTCAGGGACAAGAGGTTATTAGAATTAGAACACCTTATACATTTTTAAAACGTCAAAAGAGTCTAAATTGATGCCTCTTGCACAAATGTGTTCACAGCGATAGGGCCAAAATATGGAATGACTGGAATTTTCTTCATTATGCAGTGAAGAGCAACTACTGAATTTGCTTCTCGATCATCACTGTGTTCTATTAGAAAAAGTAAATGTTTACTTGTTATTATTTTGCCTTTCTTTTTTTTTTTTCTTTTCATTAAATTTATTAGGGTGACAGTGGTTAATAAGATTACATAGGTTTCAAGTGTAGGTTTCTATGATATATAATCTTCATGTTGCTTTGTGTGCCCACTACTCAAAGTCAAATCCTCTTCTGTCACCATATATTTGACCCACATTACCATTTATTACCATCCACCTCCTATTCTCTCTTTGATTGTTTCTATGACTTGAGCACTGTGGATAATGCTGCAATGAACATGGGGATGCATATGTCTTCGTCAATTAATGCTTTCAAATTTTATAGGTAGATACCTAAAAGAGGGGTTGCTGGGTCATATAGTAACTCTACTCTTAATTTTTTGAGGACCCTCTATACTATTTTCTATAGAGGCTGTACAAGTTTACATTCCCATCAGGAATAAGTGAAGGTTCCTTTTTATCCACAACCCCCCTAACGGTTGTTTTCACTTGTCTTGTTGATAATAGCCATTTAACAGGTGTGAGGTATTATCCCATTGTAGTTTATTTATATTTGTCCACTCTCATCACTCTTATTCAATATAGTACTGGAAATCCTAGATAGAGCAATCAAGCAAGAAAAAGAAATAAAAGGCATCCAAATTAGGAATGAAGAAGTAAAAGTGTCATTTTTTTTGCAGATGGCATGAATCTTCACATAAAAAAATCCTAAAAACTCCACCAAAACTTATTAGAAAAAAATAAACAACTTCAGTGAAGTTTCAGGACACAAAATTAAAGTATGAAAATGCACTACATTCTTGTATACAGACAATAAAATTTCAGAAAAAGAAGTGAAATAACATTTTTTTTTGCAATTATAACAACAACGAATACCTAGGAATTAACTTAACAAAGGATGGGAAAGCTCTATATATGGAAAACTATTAGCATTATTAAAACAGATTGAAAAAGACACAATGGGCTGGTTGTGCCCTGAGAGGTCTGAAAAATATTACTGTGACATTTCAAGGTGTGTGAAGGTGGCGGATGAAGTGTACACCCATAAAAGGCCCATTGTGCAGTGACTCACAATGGCCTGGACCGAAGAACCTCCTGGGAGGCTCAGGAATGACAAACCAAAGAGGTAGATTCAACAACATCAAAGAAAATCTATTAAGCTCCACAGATAACAGATACAAAACAACTGTATAACAGTTAGCTATTGTGATTGAGGTTAAGATTCACAGTCATCAAGTCTGAGGGGTGAGCCCACCCATGAATGGGAGAACAGAAATCAAGACCTAAATACAGCAGGAAGGCCCACATAACGCACACAAGGGACATTCCTAGAGCAACCAGCTTAAAAGATCAAGGAGACTACACCAGTGGGTAAGTCATGGAGACCACCACACTAACACTGGAAGGCATAGTAGTCTTATCCAATACACCCAAACAAACACAAATAACAAAGATGGTGAAACAAAGAAACATGCAGCAAATGAAATAACAAGAAGAATCTCCAGAAGAAAAGCTAAATGAAACGGAGGCCTACAATTTATCAGAAACAGAGTATAAAGTAATGTTTTTTAAATTCTCACCAGCATGAAAAAGAACAGAGATACTATGGAAAAGAACCAGTTGGAAGTAAAGTATGACATAGCTAAAATAAAGAATACACTAGAAGAAATTAAGGTTAGATTAGAAGAAGTAGAGGAGCAAATTAGCAAATTAGTGATGAGGTAGAAAAAAATCACTCAATCAGAGCAGCAAAAAGAAAAAATACTTAAAAAGTCTGAGGACAGTTTAAGGGGACCATTGGGACAACATGAAACAAAACAACAGCAGCAACATAGTGGTATCAGAGGAAAGAGAACAAGGGATAGAGAACCTGACTGAAGAAATAATGACAGAAAACTTCCCTACCATGGTGAAGGGAAAAGTCACACAAGTTCAGGAAGCACAGAGAGTCCCAATTAAGATGAACCCAAAGACCCACACAAAGACATATCATTATTAAAATTACAAACATTAAAGCCAAAGAGAGAATCTTAAGAGCATCAAGAGAGAGACAGTCAGTTACCTACAAGGGAGTTTCCATAATCTATTAGCTAATTTCTCAACAGAAACACTACAGGCCAGAAGGCAATGGCATGAAGTAATGAAAGCAATGAATATCAAGGATGTGAAACCAAGACTACTCTATCCGGCAAGGCTATTATTGAAAATTGAACTTCTCAGACAAAAAAAAAAAAAAAAAAAAAAGGCTAAGTGAGTTAATTATCACCAAACCTGCATTGCAAGAAATGTGAAAGGGTCTACTGTAAGAAGAAGAAAGAGACAGAGAGGAACACAGCCATAAAGGATTAAAATGGCAATAAATAAGTGCTTATAATAATAACCTTAAATGTAAATGGATTAAACATTCCAATAAAATGACAGAGGGTACCTGAATGAATAAGAAAGCATGACCCATATATAAGCTCTCTGTGAGAGACCCCTCTCAGAACAAAAGACTCAAACAGGATAAAAGTGAAAGGATGAAAAATAATTTTCCATGTCTATGGAAATGATAAAAAATAAGAGGGGGTAGCAATACTCATATTTGATAAAATACAATTCAAAAGAAAAGCCATAAAAGAGGCAAAGAAGGTCACTACACACTACTAAAGAAATCTTTCCAATAAGAGCATAGAAAACTCTGGTAAATATATATGTACTCAATAATAAAGCACCTAAATATATATTTTTTAAAATCTATTAAGGGTGAGATTGACAGTAATACAGTAATAGTAAGGGATTTTAACATCCCACTGACATCATTAAATAGATCTTCCAAACCAAAAAACAACAACAAACACAATAAGGAAACAATGACCTTGAACAGCACACTAGATCCAGTGGATTTAATTGATATATACAGACCATTTCATTCCAAAGTTCTCAAGTGCACAAGGAACATACTCAAGGATAGACCACATGTCAAGACACAAAATAAGCCTTTACAACTTCAAGAATATTGAATTCCTATCAAACATCTTCTCAGATCACAATAACATAAAATTAGAAATCAACAACTATTAAAAAACACTCAAAAACATTCAATTACATGGAGGCTAAACAGCATGATCTTAAACAATAAATGAGTTACAAATGAGATCAAGAAAGAAATCACAAATTTCCTGGAAACAAATGAAAATAAACACACAACACAAAAATCTATGGGACACAGTGAAAGCAGTCTTGAGAGTGAAGTTCATAACATTATAGGCCTACTTCAAAAAACAAAACAAAAAATCACATAAATTATCTAACCCTACAACTAAAAGAACTAGAAAGAGCCCATAGTAAGTAGAAGGAAGGAAATAATAAAGATCACAGTGGAAATAAATGGCATAGAGACAAAAAAAAAAAAAAATCCAAAAAACTACCCGCCATCAGTGAAACTAAGATCTGGTTCTTTGAAAATAAAAACAAGATTGATAAACCCTTAGCCAAGTTTATCAAGAAACAAAGAAAGAGAACTCAAATAAATAAAATCAGAGATGAAAGAACCGAGGTAACAATTGACATCACAGAGACACAAAGGATTGTAAAAAAATATGATGAACAAAATACATGCCAGCAAATTGGACAACCTGGATGAAAGAGACAGATTCCTAGAAACATACAACCTTCTAAAACACAATCAGGAAGAATCAGATAACCTTAATGGACTAATAACAACTAATTAAATGGAAGCAATAATCAACATAGTCCCAGCAAACAAAAATACTAGAATGGATGGATTCACAGGGAGTTTTACTAAACATTAAAAAAACAAAAATGATAGACCAAATATGATCATCAAACTATTAAAAAAAAATCAACAGGAAGGATGACTTCCAATCTCATTTTAGGAGTCCAGCATTATCCTAATTCCAAACCAATAAAGACACTACGAAGAAAATACATTATAGGCCAAGACCCTGATGAACATAGATTCTAAAATCCTCAATAAAATATTAGCAAATTGAATCCAGCAATATATTAAAAAGATCATCGTGACCAAGTGGGATTTATTCCAGGGATGCAAGGTGGTACAATATTTGTAAACCAGTACATGTGATACATCACATTAAAAAAATGAAAGATAAAAATCATGTGATCATATCAATAGACACAGAAAAAGCATTCAACCAAATCCAGCACCCATTTTTGATAGAAACTCTCAGCAAAGTGAGAATAGAGGGATCAAACCTCAATATAATAAAGGCCATATATGACAAACCTATAGCCAACATCACACTCAATGGACAGAAACTGAAAACATTTCCCCTAAGAACAGGAATAAGGCAGCGGTGTCCACTTTCACCACTCTTATTCAACATAGTACTGGAAGTCTTAGACACAGTGATCAGAGAAGAAGAAAAATTAAGAGGCATCCAAAGTGGAAAAGAAGAAATAAAACTGCCATTATTCTCAGATGACATGATACTGTACATAGAAAACCCTAAAGAATCCTCCAAAAAACTATTAGATTTAATAAATGAATCCCACAGAGTATCAGGATACAAAATTAACATCTAGAAATTGATGGCATATTTATATACCAACAATGAACTCTCAGAAAGAAAAACTAAAAAAAAAACAACAATTTCATTTATCATTGCAACAAATAAAATAAGATAACTAAGAATAAACTTAACCAAGGGGGTAAAATAAAACTGTAGGACATTGAAAAAAAAGAAAAAGAAATAGAGGAAGATACAAACAGGTGGAAGTATATTCTGTGTTCACAAATTGAAAGAATTAACCTCATTAAATTGTCCCTAATAACCAAAGCATTCTGTAGGTTCAAAACAATCCCTATTAAAATACTAATGCATATTTCACAGATCTAGATAAGGTATCCCAGAATTTATCTGAAACCAAAAAAGACCCCAAATAGCCTCAGCAACCTTGAGAAAGAAGAGCGAATTTGGTGGGATCGCAATACTGGATATCAAACTATACGGCAAAGTCATTGAAATCAAAATAGCCTGGAACTGGCACAAGAACAAGCATATAGATAAATGGCACAGGACAGAGACCTAAAAATTCGACCCACACCATTATGATAAATTAACATGTGACAATGGAGGCAAGAGCATACAATGGAGCAAAGACAGTCTCTTCAATAAATGGTGTTGGGAAAATTGGACAGATATATATGCAAAAAAATGCAACTAGATCACCAACTTACACTGTACACAAGAATAAACTCAAAATGAATAAAAGACACCCTGGCCAATTTTGCTTAGTGGTTAGAACGTTGGCCCATGGACAGAATGTTCCCAGGTTCGATTCCAGCCAAGGGCATGTACCTCAGTTGTGGGCTCCATCCTGGCCCCTATCAGGTTCATTTGGGAGGCAATCTATCCATGTATCTCTTTCACATTGATGTTTCTCTCTCTCCCTCCTTTCTACTTTCTCAGAAAAGCAAGGGAAAAAATATCCCCAGGTAAGGATTTAAAAAAATAAAAAGACTTACATGTACATTGTAAAAGTATAAAAATTCTGGAAGAAAACATAGGCAGTAAAATCTCATACATCACAAGTAGCAGAATTTTTATCAATACATCTCCTAGAGCAAGAGAAACAAAGGAGAAAATAAACATGACTACACCAATCCAAAAAGCTTCTGCACAGCAAAAGAAACCATCATCAAAATGAAAAGAAAACCCGCTATAATGGGAGAGCATATTCACAATGATACATTTGATAAGGTGTTAATTTCCAAAATATATAAAGAACTAATTCAAGTTATCAAAAGGAAGATTAACAACCCAATTAAAAAATGGGCAAAAGACCTGAATGGACACATCTCCAAAGAGGCATACATATAATAGATATATGAAAAAATACCAGCACTAATCATTAAAAAGATGCAAATTAAAATACAATAAGGTATCACTTCACACCTGTCAGAATGGCTCCATCAACAAATCATCAACTGACAAGTGCTGGCGAGGGTGTGGAGAAAGGGGAACCTGGTACACTGCTGGTGGGAATGCAGACTGGGGCAGCCACTATGGAAAGCAGTGTGGAGGGTCCTCAAAAATGAGAAATGGAGCTGCCACTTGTGGGAATATATCTTAAGAATCATGTAACACTGCTCATAAAGAATATATCCTCCCCTATGTTCATAGCAATGTCAATTACAATAGCTAAGATCCAGAAACAGCCCAAGTGCCCATCAGTAGATAAGTGGGTAAAAAACTGTGGGTCATTTACACCATGGAATACTATGCAGCTGTTTAAAAAACAAAACAAAACAGATCTCTTACCCTTTACGACAGCATAGATGGACCATGGCGATTTTTTTTTTTTTTTAATATGTCTTTATTGATTTCAGAGACAGGAAGGGAGAGGGAGAGAGAGAGAGTTAAAACATCAACCATGAGAGAGTCATTGATTGGCTGCCTCCTGCACACCCCCAACTGGGGATCAAGCCCACAACCTGGGCATGTGCCCTGACTGGGAATCAAACCACAATCTCCTAGATCCGAGGTTGATGCTCAACGCCTGAGCAACGTCAGCCGGGCTGGACTTGGAGATTTTTAAGCTTAGCATTATAAGCCAGTCAGAGAAAGAGAAATATCACATGATCTCACTTATATGTACAATCAAATGAACAAAATAAACTAATGACCAGAGGCAAGGATGCATGGAACAGACTGACAGATCTCAGTCAGGAGGTGGTGCAGAAGACAGGAAGAGATTAATCAAAGAACTTATATGCATATATAAATAACCCATGGACACAGACAATAGAGTGGTAAAGGCTTGGGGTGGGGCAAGGTCTGGGGGGATGGCGGTAAAGGAAAGAAAATGGGTGATATGTGTAATACCGTCACCAATAAAAGTAAATAAATAAATAAATAAATAAATAAATAAAATAAAAGCAGTTTTTTAAAAAAGACACAATGTAATGAAAATATATACTATGTTCTTGGATTGGAAGAATCAACATAGTTAAAATGTTCATATTTCCCAAAGAAATATATGGATTTAATGCAATCTCCATCATCAAAATCCCAGTTACATTTTTTAAAGAAATAGAATAAAAAATCATCAGATCTGTATGGAACCCCCCCAAAACCCCCCAAAACCCAAAGCAATCCTGGAAAGAAAGAACAAAGCCAGAGGTATCACACGCTCTGACATTAAATTATACTACAAAGCGATGACTATCAAAACAGCATGGTATTGGCAGTAAAACAGACACACAAACAATGGGAAAGAATCGAGAGCCCAGAAATAAAACCACACATATACGGGCAAATAATTTCTGACAAAGGAGCCAATAACATACAACGGAGAAAATAAAGCCTCTTCAGTAAATGCTGCTAGGGAAATTGGAAAGCCACAAGTAAAAGAATGAGAGTGCACTGCAGTTTGCCCCCATATCCAAAAATTAACTCAAAATGAATTAAATGCCTAAATATAGCACCTGAAACAATAAATTACATAGAAGAAAACATAGGTACTAAATGTATGGACCTTGGTCTTAGAGAAGATTTTATGAACTGAGCCCCAAAAGCAAAAATAAATGAATGATACTATAATAAGATCTGTATAGCAAAAGAAACTGTCAACAAAACAAAAAGGCAAGTAACAGAATGGGAGGAGATATTTGCAAATAACAGCTCCAGCAAGTGGTTAATATCCAAAATATATAAGAACTCATAGAACTCAACACTAAACAAATAAACAATCCCATTTAAAAATGTGTAGAGGACCTGAACAGACATTTCTCCCCAAGAAACGTACAAATGGCCAACAGATATATGAAAATCTGCTCTACTTCACTAACTATTAAGAAATGTTTATTTTTAGGTGAAATAATTTTTGTGCAGAGAAGATTTTGTTCAGTCAAAACAAACAAACCCTTTCATCCAATCTCCTTACCCTGCCTCCCCTCTGACAGATACCAATCTCTTCCATGCCTCTGTTCCTATTTTGTTTGTCAGCTTATTTTGTTCATTAGATTCCACATATAAGTGAGATCATATGGTATTTGTCTTTCATCAACTGGCTTATTTCACTTAGCATACCAATCTCCAGGTCCATCCTTGCTGTTGCAAATAAGAATTCCTTCTTTTCATGGCTGTGTAGGAATCCATTGTGTAAATGCACCATGGCATTTTTATCCAGTCATCTACTGATGGGCACTTGGGCTGTTTCCAGATCGTGGCTATAGTAAATGAACTTGTTATGAACATTGGGGTGCATGTAGTGAAAGAATGTGAAGGGACCAGCCAAAGAACTTACATGCATAACCGTAGATACATACAACACTATGATGGTGATCAGAGTCTAGAGGGGGCTAAGGCGGAGGGAAGGTGGGCAAAGGGGGAGAAAATGGAGACATCTTTACTATTGTCAACAATAAAATAAGGTAAATAAATAAATGAATAAATTAAATTAAATTAAATTAAAGCCTTTCTAAGGGAAGACAACATTTTCAACTTAAGTGTTAGTAATATTTATTTTTATAAAGACTACAATTTCTTCATTTTTAGAAAAGTTAAGTTGCAAATACATTTGCTTTAAAAATAATTGCTACTAAAAGAAAGACATAAATTCAACAGAACTAATTCATACTCTTGCATAAACTAATAACTAACAAACCAAAAGGTAAGCTATCATATCTTCATCTTCACCCCACTCTCCACAGAGTTTCATAATCAAGGCATTTCAATAACCCAATATGAATATGAAGTCATTCAGTAATGGAAAAAATGTTATATAGGGGGGTGGACAAAAGTAGGTATACGTTTGTTAGTTTACAAAATATATGATACAAGAATAAATTCTGTTTTGCTTACTCATGACTGTAAATCTACTTTTGCCCATTTTTGTGTATAATATGGTAGACAAAACAGTAGATTATAAATTTAGAGTTATAATTTTCATCTTAGCTTGTCCATAATTCAGTGAATAAACATAGATCATTAATTTAAAATACTTGTGCCTCAATTTCCACATCTTTAATAGAATTAATAATAAAACTGTTTACTCTCTACAGAAATGATGTAACAACCTTTAAGATCCTGAGCTAAAGTATGGTTTATAGCCACTATTGAGATGAACACTTTAGAATCAATCGAGGTGTTTATCTAAAGTGCAGAATCCCAGTTTCCAGCCCCAGAGGTCATTTGTACTCAGTAGGTGGGGGAACAGAGGAGAGTAGCAGGACATCGTCTGTAAATCTGGATTTTTAATAAATATAAGGTGACTGTGAAACAGGTTACCTAAGGGCCCCATCTTTGATTAACTGCTCTAATACAATCTATACATGTGTCCAATCATTTCCTACTCCAGACTTACACATCACTCGATGAGGCAGCAGTCACAGGCAGGTAAAAATGGTGTCAATACAGCGAGGGGCCTGGGGGAGAAGGGGAGGGGGTGGTGTGGATAATGGGAAGTTAGGGTTGTTGTGGTTACACTTATACGAGAATATGACATACAACAAAACGCATAACTTCTCTGCGTTATTCTTCAAATATATATTTCATGTAGACAAAATATTTTGTTTTCAATTTATCATAGAAGATAGTTTTTAGTGTAAAACATACTTAATAATAAAGAGTAAAATTGTAAAAACAAACAGCACTTAATCTAGAATTTATACTGCAACTGTTTCAACATACAAACTTGTTTTTGTTTTTTTTGTACCAAGTTACTTTAAATAAGTTTACAGTCCAAAGCAATTAAGGTATTATAGTTATGATCTTTAAATAAATGATACAAGTGAGATGTATAGAAATATGTGGCAAAAATTTAAATCTAGAAACAATAGAGTTCTAGACAAATTATTGATACTGGATTTTATACACACTAATAAAAAATTATGTTCATTAAAACAAAGTATAGTCATTACATTTTTATGATACTTTCATTTAAATTAGGGAGTTTTTGAAAATTTTTATCATGTTTTAACTAAGTTATTAATAACCAAAACTTAACCACTTCACAAGTCACTCTTAGAAATAAGGTGAGGAAAGTGGTAATAGTGGTGAGTGGACATGCAATGTCTGAAAGCAAGGCTCTCACAGCGTGGCCTGCACTTTGTCTTTGCCACTATTGTATTTAGCACTTTCACCATAAAGCTAGAAGAATATACAGAAAGTCCAAAAGAAGAACACGGGGACAAAATGTGCTTAAAATTTTATCAGAACAATGAAAATAAGTAGTAACAGTATATTACGACAGGCTGTGAGACTCATCTGAAGCATCCCAATGAATTATTTTGAATTGCAATCCAGTCCAATAGTGGGAAAGCAATTCTCTGTGTTGGTATAAAAATTGGACTAGAAATAAAAATAAAAATTTTAAAAATATATAAAGTCAGGGACCAAAGGCATGTACATAACAGTTTACTTACAAGTAAGGAAATAGAGTAGTGTGAGATCAAATGAGAATGCTTAAAATTTCATGCAGATGCAGACTTGGCTGAAGCTTGGGCAGAAGTAGATACTCCGTTCCTGTCACCTCTGCCCTGACAAACACGAGCCTGTGACCACTGAGAGCCTGCTCACTGCTGCTACCTTGGGAAGGGTGATGTTCAGATAACATTGCTCAAGGAAGGGATAGGACTGAAATTTCTTTTTGTGAAGGCAGAAAGTGATTGAACAATATTCTGTATTCCACAAGTTCACTATAGTTTGGAATGGACAGAAGAGCCCGGATGTCAGGAGAACGCTTGTGCCACTTGGCTCCAGTGAATGACAGTCACAGGAGTGGGGGACCATGGAACCCAGGGGAGGGTGGTCCCCAGTTGAAACATGCTGCCCTGATGGGCAGGCAGCACTAGGGCCGATGCCAGTCTTATTTGAGGGGGACTGTACCGTGGAGGAGCGTGGATTGGGTGGCCACACCTAGAAGGAAGGTATTGGTAAGTCCTTTCGCTTCACATGCCAGACGACAGCATCAAGAAAGGGGCTAGTGAAATGTGTGTGAAATAATTCAGTCAAGCCAAGGCCCAGTCAGTCACACCGAGAAGCGGCCCCCTGTGGTGTCCTTGGTGATAGGTGTCGGCACAGGGAGGAAGCTTTGGAACAAACTCCTTGTCGGGGTGGACGATGACCGGAGTTTCTACATAAAGAGGATGCTTTACTCCCTGACACTGACTCTAACTACAGCAAGACAGCCCATAAGCCTCCAGAGATTTTAGGTGCCTGGAACGTCCCGAGAATTTCCTGCTCAATCCCCTGTGACACTGGCCCCTTGCACATGCCTGGACTGCGGACTTAGCCTCCAGCTACTGGTTCAAGAGGAGACACCAAATGTAAACACAGGTCCAAAGACAATGATCCTCACTATTCTTTAGGAACAGATGCTGAATCTTAGTCGTTTCCTTTCAAAGGGTGAATAAAGAGGAAGGAAATGTAACACTAAGCCTGTGAAATCTTCTGGCATGTCAGAGGGCAGTAAAAGGCAGAGGTGCCTGCTTTTCAAGATTCACTGTAGGGAAGAGAAGTAGACTCTGTCTCAGTCAATTTATGGAGCAGGGGTTCCTGAAATGAGAGGTGGGAGAGGGTAGTGCTGTGAGATTAAAATGCTAGGTAATATAAAGAATGGGTGCTATAAACTCTTATGTGCATCGGCATAGGTATAGAAAACACACATTAAAGGTAAGGAAAAAGGAAAATTCAAGCAGCAGATTCGAGGCACAGTGGACGTGTGTGTGTGTTGTCTACCAAGAACATCCTTTAAGCTGGAGAACATCTCAAACTGAGAGAGAGGGAAAATCCAGAGTCCTCCCTTGGGCCCTGTGGCCGCAGGTTGGCGAAGTCGGTAGCGTAGCTCAGGAACTCGAGTGTGACGCTGTTCCACAGAGAGGCGGGGATGCTAGTTTCTAGTGAGTCAAGCCCTCACCACCGTGGCAGGCAGGATCTGGAAGGGCGGAGGCCCAGAGGACAGCCGCACGTCTGGAGTGGCGCCTGTGCGGGGTCCGAGGCAGACGGCTTCTGGTGACACCCTCGTCTGCACCTTGCCGCCAACCGCCCGTGCCAGCTCTTTGAACCTAGTTCTCAGTTCATTTGCTGTTTCAGAAAGATATTTCAATATTTAAATATGCTTTTTATAAATGCTTTTTCTGCTGAAATCTGTGAAATACTCTGGTACAGGGAATTTTAAGATAAAAGATTATGTCTCTGTGCTATATTATTATAAGAATTCAATGACATTATTATCCAAGTAAGAGCATTTCTGTTTTCTAAAATCGAGAACTTAAAACAATTCTTGTGATTTTGGGGATGAAATTCCTCATATAGTCATGGAAATGTACAAAGATGAAATAAGGTTGGAAATAAAGGTGAGGAAATGAATATCAAGTGTTTTTGAACAGATAAGAAAAACCAAAGGAGGAACGATAATCATTAATGCACTGTGACAAGGATTTCCCAATTTTGTAACACGGGTATTTATATATTGAAAAAGCTCAAAAGGTACCAACATCTCTTAGAAGGTACATGTATTTATAAAACACTTACTAAAGGAATGGTTGCCCATGGATGTGGTAGAAGGGACAGGAAACGTGGGGTGGGATACTTGGAGAGTCTGGAGGGTGCTGGGTGCAGCGTGGTCGCCGAGTCTTGGCTGCAGGGTCTGTCGGAGCCTCGACAAGCTCCTGTGCACCATGGTTCTTCAGGACTGTGATGCACTATATTCCACTTATCTAATTATTTGACCATAAAAGACTCTTTTCAAATATATCTCTTGGGTATATTGTTTTACTGCACATGCAGCAAACGCTAAAACAGACATATCCTAGTGAAAACCATGAACTTCAAGGTTAAGTAATGAGTCCTTTAAGCATCAGGCACAAAAAAAGCTCGAAAGGAAAAATCACAGGGACATCAGACTTCTCTACAGGATAATTTTTATGAAAGCAACGACTTTACTTACAAATTTTGAGAAGAAATTATGTCTCAAAAATGCTCTTCCTAGCCAAGTTGTGAATCATATGAAAAAGTTACATAAGGAGATTCTCAGTTTTTAATGGTCTCTGATAGTATAACACCCAACTGCCTTCCCATACTTTTGTCTGTCTGTAAAAGATATTTACAACTCATTCAGACAACCAAAGAGAAACTTCATGAGGTTGAATTAAAACACAGTACATCCTGGAACTCGGTACATGTGGCAGTGACATGGCCATTGGGAAAGTGTTGGTACATCAGGAGAGGGATCCACAGAACTTTAGGTCTCGAGTGGACTTAGAAAATCTGGACAACACTGCCCATGTGGTCACTGCTGACTCAGAGACCCATACAGTGAACGTCATACGTTATTCATAGTTAAAGCCTACAAGAGGATTTGATTTAGTGATCCCTCGACGGCCTAGAAGAGAACATAAAGACTGGTGCATCCAGCAAGGGTTTTCTGATACCAAACATGCAAGAAACACTGTGCTGAGTCCTAAGAGAAATATAAAATAGGTTGAAGTCAGTTCAGGTTCACTGTCCTAAGACCCTTTAAGTAGGTGTCAGAGGCTGCATGTAATTATTGAAAATGCTTTTATATCTTAATGACATTTTAACTGTTTTAAATTATGTGAAAACACAAAGGGATCCTAAATGAATAAAATCATGAGCTTGTGAGTACTGGAGCACTTGTTTGTAAGCAGGTGGTTCAAGCACAAGGCTGTTCTCATTTCTAGGTAGTGCTCTTTCTACAGCCTTTTGAACATGTGCAGTGGTCTCCCCCAGCCTTCTGCTTGCATCTTCATTGACACGATTATGGCAGTCAGAGCAGACACTTTACTCTGGCTGCTTCATGGGAGGCATTGTTGGGCGCAACCACCTTAGGAAGGATTTGTGTTGTCCACCAGAGTGGATGTTAACAGTACCTGGCTGTGATAATGTAAGGTATACAGAAATAATTCTTTTTCTCTTCTCCATTTGAAATGCATTTAATTAGGTACTTTGACCACTTTCCTTGCTCTTACTTGGATAATAACGTTATTGAATTCTTATAATAATATAGCACAGAGACATAATCTTTTATCTCAAAACTCCCGGTACCAGAGTATTTCAGAATTTATATATACATATATATATAGTTTTAGCATATTAATTCAGTGTGCATATAATACATTTTATAATATACCTTCCCTGCATTAAAAATAAATTGCAAGAAGGATAAATATTATGTAACTATTACATAAGTGGGGACACTTAAAATAATAAATACTGATTATCAGATCCAGTCAATTTTATCACAAATTAGTCCATGTAGGGTGAGCTTCTTGTGTTTGAAAAAAGAAATTGTTCCTGATCTTTATTAATTTTAGGATTTTATGGAAATGGTTGTAGACCCATGTTACCTTTGGATGACACTTTCATACTTACAAATGCACACCTGCACTTCACTTTATGCAGCAGCTGTGTAACTAAGAACTAGTATGTATGTAAAAATATTTCTTCTTACTTGCACCCAACACCATCCAACCAGGCAACATGTTGTACAGATTCTCTCTCTGGCAGTTTTTAAAACTTTTATTACTTTGTTTATAGAATTTTATTCCAAAATACAGGTCTCTGCAGAGAATGACTCTGTTTAAGATATATGCATGACTCCCTATCAATGCCAGTAGAGGCCCAGTACCTCGCCCAGAGCACAAGACCCTCCTGGCCCTCTCTTCCATCTATGATCCTCTCCTGCTGTTGCGCTGTGCCTGGCTCTGCCTCCTTCTGAGTTCCCTGTTATGCTTTTCCACAGCCTTGGCTTTCTATCTGGATTCCATGGACTTCTTCAACTTCCATCTATTCCTACTCATATTTTTAGAGCCATCTTCTCAATCTCATTTGCATGCTCCACATCTGTTTTCCTAAGATCTTGAAAATAAATGTATCAAAAACAATTAACCCAGCTGGCATGGCTCCGTGGTTGAGCATTGACCTATGATCCTGGAGACTGTGGTCCGATTCCAAGTCAGGTCGCATTCCCCAGGTTTCGGGTTCAATCCCCAGTCTGGGGCGTGCAGGAGACAGCTGATCAATGACTCATCATTGATGTTTCTCTCTCTCTCTCCCTCTCCCTTCCTCTGAAATCAATAGACATATTTAAAAAAAAAACATAACACTCCATTATAATTTTATTTTTGCTCTTTTTCACCCACCACCAATTTTGTTCATATTAATATACATGTATATTAATGAAGGTTACGAGAACTGGAACTATTCTATACGCTTTTTCATTTAATCTACGAGATAGGTTACTATTATCAGCTTCCTTGTCTCATTGTGCAGATGAAAAAAATTGAGACCCAAGACATGTAGCAAACAACTTGCCACCCAGGATGTGAACCCAGGTATTCTGTCTTTAAAACCCGTGACTTCAACCGCTATGCTATGCTTCTGCACAAGTGTAGGTCATTTGGTTTATGTTCTTAACCAGCGTACGTGGGGATTGGTTATAAAAGAACCTGCCTTGTTTATGTAATCTACAAAAGGATATCTTATGTATAAGTATCCTATTTTAGTGATTTTATTTCCTATTACCTTTTCTGGAATCAATGTCTGTATCAGCTAGGTGCAGCCAAGAGGCAGAGATCACAAAAGTTATTTTAACAAGACGTAATGTAATCTAAGGAATTATTAATCAGACATAAAGTTATTAGTTAGACAACTAAAAAGGCTAAAAAGAGTAAGATTAAGATATTCTAAACATAGTCACTTCAGGAATCAACTCATCCTAAGAGCTAAAGGAACAAAGGAAAGGTTGAAATTACTAAATTTCAAACATTTCTAGGAGAGGTTCCGTACCAAACTGCCGGGCTGGGGCTTGTGCCCCTGAGGGATGTGCCGCCTGGCTGGGTCTGCGGGTGCTGGACAGACGCCAGCCTGGCCTCAGCTGCGGGATGAGAGGAACCCTGCAGAGCGGGGAGGGAGCGTCCTGCAGTCCTGCAGAGCGGGGAGGAAAGAGCCCATCTCTGCTCTCTGCGTCTGCCTGAAAGCTCCCTTTTAGTGCCACTGCTGGCAGACTAACAGGGAGCCGGCTGGCAAAGCAGAAATGTGGCCTGCACAGTGCCAGCAGGAGTATCACAAAGCAGACGGCAGAAAGGGGGTTTGGAGCGGAGAAATAATTGCCTAGTAACTGGCACAAGGAGGGGTCTGTACACGTATGAGGAACGCATACTCCCCTGACCACTTCGGAGACGGCAGAAGAGAGATCAAGTGGCGTTACTGGGAAGGCAGGCCAAGGGCATGTGGGGAACCTGGACCAAACGGCTGCTCCCAGGAAGCAGAGCCGGCGTCCCAACAAGGAGCCTCCCCATCGCCACAGCAGGGCACCTGTCCGCAGGAACTTACCTCCACGAGGACACTGGGTGCTTATGTGCCCAGTCTTCCCTTTTCTGAATGAGAGGGCTTATTGACTCACCTTGTCTCCTTGTTCCTGTCATGATAAGGTGGGTTAGGTGGCCTGAGGGGCTGCAGAGCACCACAGCCCGACCTGAAGGGAGGCCCGCACATCACCTGCAACTGGACGGGACTTGGGTGTCCTCCCTGGGTGGGGCGGATATGCACCCCATGTGAGAAGGGTGGCCACTGATTATTAGGGCCCGAGGGGCCCTATGAATGCGAATGTAGCAGAGATGGTAGCTGTCCGTCAACATGTGTAATCTCTTCTACTATTTACATATGTAAATGTATAGTCAAACTGCCCAGGCAGACATCACATTTACCAGCCTTCCTCTCTAATTTCCAGGTGTTTTCATGGCACTAATTTTGTCAATAAAATGATGGCAAATGCAATGCATGGTTTGTACATTTAAAAAGACATCAATTTTATATAACTATGATGGATTATAATATATACTATAAATATCAAAATTATTAAAATAACCATATGACATAAAATAATTTAAAAATTATTGTTTTGGAGAAAAACATCTCATTTGATGCCCATAAAATCAGTGGATGGGGGATGGATTAGGTGAAAGGAACTATAAATATACTTGTTTCTTCATATTTTATGAGGGGGTGTAAATCTCTATTGTTCTACTAATAGAAATGATAAATGTGGAAACAAATTTAAAACTTATTCATCAAAACACATATGTTAATTTTGATTAAAAAATACTTTGGTTATAAAGTGGGCTGACTTTGGAGAGATACTGAATTAACTTATTTTAGAATTTAGTTTTGATAAATGTCATGACAAAAACTCATATGTTATTTATTTATTTTATTTAGATGAGGTCAGTTGGTTACAATAAAATGCATTGATCAAGGAGAATTTTCCCTTTCTGACAGGTTTTCATGGCAATCTTTTAAGTCCCTTTTTTACACCAAATATATTAGTTAATTACACTTTTTAAATGGCTCTTTTCTATTTCTTGACAAATTGCATTAATTTCACAAGTTTTTGCACCTGGCCTCACTGAACTGCAGTCTCATGACATACATATGAGCACATTCACATGAGGACAGCTTCATAACTGGAAGAATGTTAACAAAAGTATAGATATTAAATACACAATTTGCCTGTACAATTGAACTTGACTCTGAGACTTTAAAGACAATTTAGCAAACCCTAGGATCACATTGCTGTCACTCTGTCAAAGTCCCAGAAAGTGCTTGTGCTTTAAACTTTCGTTTTCATTTCCTGGCTTTGATCAACAATTCACCCCCATCCTTCTCTACATATGCCCAGTTGCTGCGAGTCCTTCTTGGTAACCTCTCCATGTTTTGCATTAAATTGGGCTCTGTGTGACTCTGTATTCCTGGAGATTACACTTTCTTCAGCCTAGGCCACAGCAATTTTTCTAAAGAACTTCACCCTCAAAGAGAACAGAAGAAGAAAGAGAGGGGCAGAGGGAGGAAGGAAGGAAGAAACAGAGGGAAGGAAAGGGAGGGAAGAAGGAAAGAATCCTGTGACCATACAAACACAGTCACTAATACAACAAGTTATAGCCCTCGCTGGGTGGCTCCACTGATTGGAGCATCCTCTTGTGCACCAAGAGTTTGCTGGTTGGATTCTCACTCAGGGCACATACCTAGGTTGCGAATTTGATTCTTGGTCAGGGGCTGTGCAGAGGCAACTGATAGATGTTTCTCTCTCTCTCTCCCTTCCTCTCTCTAAAAATCAATAAAAACATATCCTCAGGTGAGGATTAAAATATATATATATGATATATTTTAGGGTACTAAAACTTAATGTTATCCTAAAATTATAAAGGAGTAAATGTTCATTAATCAGTCTTCTTTAATCGTTTTTTGCTAAAGAATAGATTAGTAATTTTATCCCACGACTTGGTTTCACATATGAGTGAGATCATGTAGCACTTGTCTTTCTCTGCCTGGCTTATTTTGCTTAGCACAATGCTCTCCAGGTCCATCCATGCTGTCCCGCAGGGAAGAATTCCTTCTTTTTCACAGCTACATTGTATTCCATGGTGTACATGTACCAGAGCTTACTTATCCACTCGTCTGCTGATGGCTGATCTCTCAACAGAAGTACTTCAGGCCAGAGGGAGTGGCATGAAGTATCCAAAGCAGTGAAAAGTAAGAACCTGCAGCCAAGACTGCTCTCCCAAGCAAGACTATTATTTAATGTCAAAGGCAAAGTAAAGAGCTTCCCAGACAAAAGAAGTCTAAAGGAGTTCAGCACCACCAAACCAGCTTGCAAAAAATGCCCTTTCAGATGACGAACAAATAGAGAGAAGAACATAAACATAGAGTGGGGGGAATGGTCATAAATAAGTACCTATCGAAAATAACCTTAAATGTAAATGGATTAAATGTTCCAATCAAAAGTCAGAGAGTAGCCCGGCAGGGCGTGGCTCAGCGGTTGAGCGTCGACCTAGGATCCAGGCGATCAGGGTTCGATTCCCGGTCAGGGCACATGCCCGGGTTGCGGGCTAGGCAGCCGATCAATGACTCTCTCATTGATGTTTCTATCTCTCTCTCCCTCTCCTTTCCTCCCTCTGAAATCAATAAAGATATGCTTAACAAAAAAACAACAAAAAAAAAGACATAGAGTAGCCAAATGGATAAGAATATGCTTTGTTACAGCAGAATAATATGTATTCATTTAATAAACCATTTTATTATTTTATCTGTATTTAATCTTCATTATTGTTGTTTTTAATATCCAATTAACATTTTATTTGAAATTTCTCTAAGAGCATTATTAAATGTAACTTTTAGTATCATCTGATTAGTACATTGTTACATCTTGATAAAACCTTTGACACAACATCTTCATGCTGTGCCACAGGATGATTCAGTGGAATACCTCTGGGAATCATTCCTATACGGGGGTGGCTAGAAATAACATAATCCATACTGTCAGTCACATGACTGCCATTAATGTGCAGCAATCATCATTTAGCAGGGAAACTCAAACTTCATTAGTTTCAAGGTATAATTGTCCCAGGAGAAGCAAAGTAAAATGATAATGAGAGATGCCAGATTTGCAAAAATAAAATTTTATTGCTAAGAAAATTCTCACACAATGTTGGTGGGAATGCATAACAGTTTTGGGAAACAGAATTCCATTACTTATTGATTTTGAAGGTAAGTTTATCTTATGACTCAGCAACTCTAAATTTGGGGCATAAACACAAGATAACTATTTATACGAGCACCTAAATACGAAAGAATGTTTTTGGAAGCATTTTCTAAATCTGTCAAACGCATTGATTATAAAAGTCAACAATAAAAGCATTGTCTATCATCTGTCAAAAGCATTGATTGTGAAAGTTAAAGATAAAAGCATTGTCTATCATCTGTCAAATGTCTATCTAGGTTGAACAAGTTAAGGGTGAAATATTACATAGAGGAAAATGAATAAATTAAAGCAATGAGCAACAAGATGGATGCATCTCACAAATTAATACTGAACACGAGAAACAAGTTGAAATTTCATGAGTGCAATGATTCCATTTACAGAAATGTTTTAAACAAACAAAATTAAGCTATGTTGTTTAGGAGGTATTTACAAATGTAAATATTATAAAGCAAACAAGAAGTATGGTAACACATTTTGAGGATCATGGTTTTCTGGTAGGAGGGAGGGAATAGTTTAAGATTAGATAATGGTATTAAAGGTGAGGAGATTATAGGTTTCTGTTTATCCAGATCCTTTGTCCATTTTTTAAAATGAATTATTTGTAATTTTGCTATTGAGGTTTATGAGTTCTTTATACAGTTTAGATATTAACCTCTTATCAGATATAAGATTTGCAAGTATTTTTTCCCCATTCTGTAGGTTGCTTTTCCAGTCTGTTGATTGTTTATTTTGCAGTGCAGATTGATTTTTAGTTTGATGTAAGCCTTTTTATTTATTTTTGTTTTTGTTTCTTATGCTTTTGGCGTCATATCCAAAAATATTATTCCCAAGGTTCCTGTCAAGGAGCTTTTTCCCTATGTTTTTTTTCTAGGAAGTTCAACCTTACAGTTAAGTATTTAATCCACTTAGAGTCAAGTGTACAGATCTTACAACTCCTTAAGTAAAGTTATTCCTGAGTACTTTATTGATTTTGCTGCTGTAGTGAATAAGAATGTTTTCATTATTCTTTTTTCATAGTTTGTTGCTAGTGTATAAAAACACAACTTATCTATATATGTTGAGTCTGTCTCCAGCAATTGCACCTAATTTATTTATTGGTTCTAACAGATTTGTGGCAGAATCTTCAGGGTTTTCTCTCTTTTTCTTTTATTCTTCAATTATAGTCCACATTCAATATTATTTTATATTGGTTTCAGGTGTATAGCATAGTGGTTAGACATCTATATAATTTACAAAATGATCCCCCCAATAAGTCTAGTACTCACCTGGCACCATTCATAGTTATTACATTATTATTAACTATATTCCCTATGCTGCAATTTATATACCTATGACTATTTTATAACTGCCAATTTGTACTTAACCCCTTTACCTTTTGTTGACAGCCCCAGATTCCTTCCCAATCTGATAAAAATCAATTTGTTGTCTGTATCTATAAGTCTGTTTGAGTTTTCTTTGTTCATTTAATTTGTTCTTTAGATTCTCCATATAAGTGAAATCATATGGTATTTGTCTTTCTCTGTCTGACTTATTCCACCTGGCATAATATTCTCTAGATTCATCCATGTTGTCACAAATGATAATATTTTATTTTTTAATTTAATTTATTTTTTATTTTTTAAAATATATCTTCATTGATTTCAGATAGAGAGGAAGGGAGAGGGAGAGAGAGATAGAAATATCAATGATGAGAGAGTTGTCATTGATCAGCCACCTCCTACACTCCCCCAACTGAGGATCCAGCCCGCAACCCAGGCTTGTCCCCTGACCGGGAATCGAACCATGATCTCCTGAATCCCAGGCTGATGCTCAACCACTGAGCCATGCCCGCTTGGGCTAATATTTTATTTTTAAAAGTCAAATAATATTTCATTGTATATACGTACTAAATCTTCATTCAATCATCTATTGATTGAATAGACTGTCTTTACCCCAGCGTATATTCTTGACTCTTTTGTCATAGTTTTTATTTATTTATTATTTATTTTTAAATATATCTTTATTGACTTTAGAGAGAGGAAAGGAGAGGGAGAGAGAAATGGAAACATCAATGATGAGAGAGTCATTGATCGGCTGCCCCCTTCACACCCCTGACTGGGGATGGAGCCCACAACCCGGGCATGTGCCCCGACCGGGAATCGAACCCTGATCGCCTGGATCCTAGGTGGACGCTCAACCGTTGAGCCACACCCAGCCGGGCTCTTTTGTCATATTTTAATAGACCAAACAGGCAAGGGTTTATTTCTGCTGTTCCATTGATCTAGGTGTTTGTTTTGATGCCAGTACCATGTCACTTTGATTACCATAGTCTCGTAGTATAGTTTAATATCAGGTAGCATGACACTTCCAATTTTGTTTTTCTTTTTCAACACTGCTGTGACTATTGAGGATATTTGTGATTCCATATAAATCTGAGAATTATTTGTTCTCATTCTGGATAAAATGCCTTGATATTTTCATAAGGATTGTATTGAACCTATAGACTGTGTTGGGTAGCATGGGCATTTTTACTGTTTTAATTCTTCCTGTCTATGAGCACAGTATATACTTCCATTTATTTGTACCTTCACTAATTTCTTTTTATACTGTTCTAAAATTTCCTGAGTATAGGACCATTACCTCTTTATTAAATTCATTCCTAGGTACTATTGATGCCATTGTAAATGGGTTTGTTTTCTTAATTTCTCTTTCTGATAGTTCATTATTAGTTTATAAAAATGTAACTGAGTTCTAAATATTATTTTTGTAGCCTGTTACTTTACTGAATTCCTTTATCAGTTGCAATAGTTTTTGGTAAGATTTTTAGTGTTCTCTCTGTATAGTATCATGTCATCTAGTAATAATGAGTTTTACTTTTCCCTTTTAAATTTGGATAACTTTTTCTTTTTTTATCTTATTGCTGTGTCTAGGACTTCCAAAACTATGCTGAATAAAAGTGGTGAAAGTGTTCATTCTTTTCATGTGCCTGATCTTTAGGAAAATGCTTTTAGCATTTTCCCATTGAGTGTAATATTAGATATGGGTTTGTTATATAAACTTTATTCTGTTGATGTAAGTTCACCAACTAAACCCAGATTCAGATTTGTCCCTATGGGGGTGTGGGTGGGTTCAACACAGGAAAGATGGCACCTTCTTGCCTGCTTTGTGACTGCCCCTCCAGCTATAGCCCTAAAAACAGACAATTCAGTTTCTCCCTGCATGTCTCTGATTCCTTCCCAGCCACAGTCACAGTAACTCTGGTGGAGGTGAGGGTGAGTGCCCACTAGTGAGTGAATCTGTATGTGGATCTTTTAAGAGGACTCCTGGGTTTCCAGCAGCCTTCCATCTCACCCAGATGGAGATAAGCTCCACTGATTTTCACAGCCAGATGTTGTGGAGTCTTTTTCCCTGGCATTGCTACTCTGAGCTGGGGAGCCCTGTGTGGTACTGGGACATTTTGCTTTTTAAGTGTATTGTCCATTTTAAAATTAGATCGTCTATTTCTCATCATATTTATATATAATTTATGCATTCTAAATATAATTTTTTTCAGCCTTTCCAGTTTTTCTGCACATGTATTGAGTTTTACTAAATGTTGTCCACCTCTATCTGAAAAAACACAGGTTCATCTGTCTGCTGCAACAAAAGCCAGACTCATGAGACAGGTGCTAGTGCAAAAATAAAAAGGTTTATTTAGGTGCAGCTACCTGGGAGAATGGTGGACTCCCATTGCAAAACACACCTCTTCTCCCTTCTCAAACCCAGGGTTCTAATAGGGTACAAAGTAGAGGTCTTTTTTTCTTGCAATTATCTTGCTAAATTTTTGTGTGTGCCGGCCCTACCAATTCATCTTTCTAGCACTTGACACACCCTGGGTAAGAACTCCCCCTGTGCCATTGTGGCCAGTGGAGGGATCTCCTGGTGCTCCCTGACTGACGACTGTAGCAGGGCCGTTGGGGAGGGAGGCTGCATGAACTGCCATCAGAAAGCCTGGAGATGCTGCGGCGCTCAGCCCAGCTCTCGGCGCTGGACGCGGTGCCCACACAGCCAGGTGATCCAGTTGCAGCCCTTGGGGCACCCCTGGATCCTGGAGCACCTTCATCCTCTGCACAGCCAAAGCATGGTCTGCCCCTTTGACTGGTTGTTTACGGTTATAATCCCCCTTTCAAAACTCTGGACCCTTGTAACCTTCCAAGGGTAAGCGGGTGGTCTCATCTTCTGTAGTTTCTTCCTGCTGTGAAGGAGCATAGCCTTACTTATTCCCAGGTCCAGAGATTCTTTCTCTCTACTAGCAGAAGAAGCAGGTCGTGAATGGAGGGAGACCTCTGCATGAGGGGGAGAATTGCTGGCTATGGAAGTTGCATCCGCGGTGTCTAGAGGATGGCAGGGCTGAACAAGCAAAGCCGGGAGACGGCTTCATATTTCAAGAAACAGTGTTGCCAATAGGCTTCCAAAGTGAGACCTATTGTGTAGACAATCAATTGAGTATTTGGTGAGAGGTATGCCTAGAATTAGGGGGACCTGTAGTGAAATCAGAAACTGGAGAGACTAAACTATCCCTGGGATCCGATCCTGAGCGGGTCTTTGGCTATCACAACCAACAGTGGGATAAGTTTGCAAAGGAAGACACTGCCTGGAAAACGTACAATAAAATACAAAGCAACATTGTCACTTAGCTTTCAGAAGCATTGTCCCTTTCAAAAAATGAAATTAAATCTCTTTTGGGAGTGCAGGTCCAGCTCTTCCTTGCGGTACCGATAACAGTAGCAAGATCTGAGTCCTCCTCAGGCAGAGCCTGCTTTATCCACGTGTGGTGGGTCCAAGGCTTGATTCCCATGCGCTACAGGGAAGAGTGTGTTGTCAGCAGGACGTCACGGGGATCGTCCATTCTCAGCTTACTGCTGTTCAGGACCTTGAGCATGGCCTGGGCTCTCAGCTGGAACAGGTGTAAGGGCTTTTCAGGCAGGTAAACTTGCAGAGAGTAAACTTGTACAAAGTTGTGTTTGCCCTAAATGTTGTATATATTGCTTGCTTTTTTATTCAAGTTCTAAATCTGAAGTTGCTGTTTCTAAAACAGTAATTTAGAAAGGTCTCCCATAAACGATTTTTAAAGGGCTTAATTTAAGCCCACTTTGGGGCACTACTGTAATCTGTAGCAAAGCAACAAAGGCTGACTGGTTCCATTTCAAATGTATTTCCCGGCATATTTTCACCACAGTCTTTATTTTATGGTTCATTTTCTCAGTGTTTTCTGTAACTTAGAGTCTCCAAGATGCATGCAGTATTCACTGAGTCTGCAGTGCCTGTCCTAACTCCGGGGTGATTTCTGAAGTGAACAATGGTGCAGTGTCCCTTGGAATGCTGTGAGGAGTCCAAACTTAGGGATTATTCCTTCGAGTAGAAGTTTTGCTACCTCAATTGCCTTCTCTGTTCTAGTGAGGTAGGCCTCTACCCACCCAGAAGAGGTGTCTACAAAAACTAATAAAAATGTAAAGTTTCCTTTGGTTTTAGGCATCTGTGTAAGATCAACTAGCCAGTCCCCAAATGGGCATATTTCTTTACATTGTGCTCCCTTTCCTGTTGGGGTACATTCTGGTTGAGGATTGTTTTAATTTTTTTAAAAAAATTATTTTTAATCTTCACCTGAAGATATGTTTTATTGATTTTTAAAGAGAGAAGAAGGGGGATTGGGAGAGAGAGACATGGATGTGAGAAACATCAATCAGTTGCCTCCCTGAATGTGCCCTGAATGCCTTGCACATAATAAAGCAGTGATACACTAACTGCTGTTAGAAAAATCAAAATCTAGGAATAAGTTTAGAATTACAAAAATACGGAGCTCCATGAACATTTTGTTATTCAATATGTTTACTGTTGGTGGCTTATATACTTATTGCAAAATATTTCTGCTTTTCTAAAGCAGGCCAACATTTAATATCTAATATTTTAAGGCTCCCTTTATTTAAGAAAATGTTCTTAGCACTTAACAAGGAATACAGATCTTTGCAGAAAATATAAAAGAGCATAAGACGTTGAAACCAAATACTTTCAAACTCGGGAGGGAACGAGGAACCATCAGAGATAAATAGAAAAGATAAAAGTAAATACATAAATAAATAAATATTGTGCAGCAACTAATGCTCATTAAGAAGTACAGAGGTTTTACAAAGAAATTTCTTATTTCAAGTTGATTTGACACTTAATTGCAATACAATAATTGTGAATATAAATGAACTATGCCAAAGGGTAAAACTGGATAAAACTTAAAATTATTGTAGCTCTTAAGGCTTCAAACACGTTGCTAACATGTTTATATAAAAGAGATTTATAAAGATTATTTTCCAAAGTGAAATATGGATTTTTTCCCCCCTTTTGAATGATCTTGTTTGGAGCTTCCAAATTCTGTCCTGTCAGTCAGAAGAAGTAGTCTAGATTGATTAATAAATCTCCATTTATTCTTTTAGTAAAGTTTAACATCTGCTTTTTAAAGTTTGCAATACTTCTAATCCACAATTTGTTTTTTATAGAAAAATAAGTGATATTTTGAAAAGAGCATGAAATTTGAATGAGACATAGTTTCTGCATATTGCAAATTACCTTATGCAAATCATATTTCTGTGTCTCAGTTTTCTAATGTGTAAATAGAGATTCCTAAGTTTATAGTATTTCATATTATATTTATTTTACATATTTTATAATATTAATATTCAAATATAAAAACGGGGATTATAAAATAGAGTTTACAATGTTTTGTGAAGATTATGTGAAGTGACAGATATAAAACTCCTGTCTCATTACTTCAACTTTTTTATTTTTCTGTTCTTTTAATACTTTTGTTTCTCCTTTCCTCACACAATGATTAATTATGTTTAAAATACAAATGAGTATAAATCCAATGATCAAGTCATGTGAGAAAAATCTAAAGCATTCTGTGTGTTTATGTGGGGGGTTGTATGTCCCTAAAGGGAAAACAACTGATGCTGTCTGTCTGACATTTCACAGTAATTAGTCAAGGTATTTGCTACACAAAAGGAATATTTTTATCATTATTTTATAGGGGAGGAAATGAATCTTTTAGTATGACTGTTTTCTCATTTATGATAATAATCTTCTTGACTGCTGTGTGAGGGTGTGTGTGACAGGTATTATGCTGGATATGTTCCAAGGTGAACTTTTTAAATTTGTACAACAAACTTGCAAAGGTTACTTCACCAGATAAATTTTAAAAAGGGGATTCAAAATGATTAAACCTGAAACTTCCAGTCAAAATGACTGTGTAAGTAAACACAGTACTCGGAACCTCCCACAGTCACATCAAAACTCTAACTAAACTACAGCACGGCCTTCATCAAACTGCCTGAAATCTAGCTGAAGAGAAGCCCTATACCTAACTACATAAAGAAGAAGCCACACTGAGATTGGTGGGAGTGATGGAGATAAGAAACAGGCTGGTCCTACACCCACTGTGGCAGTTAAAATTTGAGAAAAATATCTCATCTGCAAAGGTACTGCTGAGGAGCCAGCGGTCCCAGCTCTACACCAGAAACCCTAGCAGAGGGTTCCTGTATCAGGAAGAGAAGTTCTCATAACTTCTAGCAATAAAAAACAGTGGAGAGTGTGGCTCAGTGAGATGGAGTCCCAGGCTTTCCTCTTAAAGCGTCTACACACTGACTTATACAGACTCACTCCCTTTGAGCTCTAGCACTGGGACAGCAGTTCCAAAGGTGCCAGAGACATGTGGGGAAGAATGGAATTGTTTGACATCAGGGCAAGACCAAAAGAAGAAGTTTTCTCCCAGAAAGAACTGCTGGCAAAGTCTATAGTTTCTTTGTTGAGCCTCCCAACCCTGGAGCCTGCAGGCAGGTGCCATATCTGAGTCTTCGTCAACCTAGCTAACACAGTTCTCCTTGCCTAGGTGATTTCTGAGACTCTGTTACACCCAAATCTTGGTCCCAGCCAAGCCCTTTTCATTGGTTTCTCCATATGAATAGCTTGTCTTGGCCCATGCTTCAGATTTTCCTAAAGCTTCTCCACCAAACAGCATCTGACATCTGCATACCACATACTTCTTGCTAAGTGGACCAGGCCTGACATTAGCAGCAACCAGGCTTGGTTCTCAGTTTGGCCTCTCCTGGGTACTTCCAAACCAAGCAAAAGTATCAGCCATCCCCAGATTGCTTTGCTGTTCATGTTGGGTGCCCCCAGAAGGGCAAAGGCAGTTGGTCCCAGAGCCAACTCACACAGTGGACAACTTCAGACAATGCCTAAGAGGCACCAAACCACCTCCACCAGTGACATAGTGAAGGGGTGGGATCCTTTGGTACCTGAGTCCCACTGAAGTTTGTTCTGCTTTATGGAGTTGGCCCCTGTATAGCAGATCTCTCATGGTTGTCATGAACAGTCCTCTCAGCCAATCAACCTGGGGGTGAATCTCTCCCATTGATGTGCCAACAACAATCAAGGCTCAGTTACAACCCAACCCGGGGTGCACTTGGAGCTGCCAGATTGGGTGACAAGGGAGGCTGTGCCACCTGGCCCTACAGAACAACTGCTACCTAAGGCCACTCTACCAAGGCTGTGAGATATAACTCTACATAATGCATAGAAACAAACACAGAGATTCAGCAAAATGAGGATACAAAGAAACGTAACATTAGACTAGATGAAGCAGAGGATCAAATCAGTGATTTGGAAGATAAGGTAGCAGAAAATACCCAATTAGAACAGCAAAAATAAAAAAATAATCCAAAAAATGAGAATACCATAAGGAGTCTCTAGGACAGCTTCAAGCATACAAACATTCACAACATGGAGGTGGGGAAGGAGACAGAGGGAGAGCCATAAATCAAAAATCTATTTTGAAAAATAAGGACCAAAAACATCCTTAACCAGGTGAAGAAAATATGCATATAATTTCAGGAAGCACAGTGAGTCCCAAACAAGATGAACCCCAAGAGGCCCACACCAAGACACATCATAATTAAAATGCCAAAGGTTAAAGACAAAGAGAGGATCTTAAAAGCAGCAAGAGAAAAGTAGTTAGTTACCTGCACAGGAGCTTCCATAAGACTGTCTGCTGATTTCTCAACAGAATCTTTGAAGGCCATGCATGATTGGTAAGAAATATGAACAGCCAGGACCTATTACCAAGATTACTCTACCCAGCAAAGCTATCATTTAGTATCAAAGGATAGATAAAGAGCTTTCCAGACAAGAAAAAGCTAAAGGAGTCCATCACCACCAAACCAGTGTCACAGAAAACATTCAAGGGTCTGCTTCAAGAGGAAGAATAAAATGTCAAAAACAAGAACAATGGGATGGCCCAGCTCATGTGGCTCAGTGGTTGAGCATCGGCCAATGGACCAGGTAGTCACAGCTCAATTCTTGGTGAGGGCATGTCCCCGAGTTGTGAGCTCAGTCCCCAGTAGGGGGTTTGCAGGATTGATCAATGATTCTCTCTCATCATTGATCTTCCTATCTCTCTCTCTCTCCCCCTTCCTCTCTCTGAAATCAATAAAAACATATTTTGAAATATTAAAAAAAGAATAATAAAATGCCAATAAATACATATCTGTAAACAATTACTTTAAGTGCAAATGTATTAAATGCGCTAATCAAAAGACATGTATGCTGAATGGATAACAAAAGAAGACCCTTTCTTATGCTGTCTACAAGAGACTCCCTTCAGAGCGAAAGGCACACATAGACTGAAAGGAAAAAAATGAGAAAAGATATTTCATGGCAATGGAAGCCAACAATAACAAAAAAGCTGGGGTAGCAATACCTCTACCAGACAAAAATAGACTTTAAAATGAAGGCTATAACAGGAGACAAAGAAGGACCCAGCAAGTCCACTTCTGGGTATTTATTCAAAGAAACCCAAAACACTAAATCAAAAATATGTTTACTGCATACATTTCGTGCAGCATTATTTACAATAGGCAAGATATGGAAGCAACCTAAGTGCCCATCAGTAGATGAGCGGATAAAGGAGAAGTGGTGCATACATTATTAGAATATGACTCAGCCATAAAAATGAATGGAATCTCACCATCTGCCACAATGTGGATGGACCTAGAGTATAGTGTGCTGAGTGAAATAAGTCAGACAGAGAAAGAAAAATGTCAATTGATTTCATTTATATATAGAATGTAAAAAGACAAACAAAATAAATGAACAAGCAGAACAGAAACAGACTCATGTTCAGGTAAAATGTTGATGGTTGCCAAAATGGAAGGGTTTTGGGGGGATGGGTGAAAAAGGTGAAAGAATTAAGAAGTTAAACTGGGTAATTACAAAATAGCCATGGGGGTGTAAAGTATAGCATAAGAAATACAGTCAATGATATTGTAATAACTATATAAGGTGTCCGATGGGTAGTGGAGTTATTGCGGTGGTCATTTTGTAAGTTATACAAGTGTTTAATCACAGGGTTGTGCACCTGAAGCTAATATAATATTATATGTCAACTGTCAATTAAAACATTTGTTAAATATTAAAAAATAGTTACTTTAAAATAAGAACTGCTGTACAATGACTTGAGAACTGTCTTTGGCGTTAGATGAGTCCATCTGCCTGTCTGTCCCATAGAGGTCAAGTAAATGCTGCTCATCTGTGACTAGGCATGGTATCTTTCCATCTTCAATGTGCTGATGAATGGCTTAATTTTAACATTATTTTACTTATATCACATTCTTTACTTTTATCTGTTAAGTAAAATTTTATTTAAGCCTGATTCCCAAACCCATGTTCTTCCTTTGTCCCATGCTTCTTAACTGTGAAATACGTGCATTGAGTCCAATGTTCCCACCTAACTTCTCACACCTGTTCCATCCCTAAACGTATGCCTTAATAGTAGTTCTAGATGGGTGCTCTCTCCTTCTCCCTCTATGCATGTGAATGTAAAAGGAAAGGATTCCCACCACCTTAAGAAAACCTTTGTGGTATAACAGCTTTATTACAACATAATTTATATGTGATACAATTTACCTGTTTTAAGTGTACAGTGGATTTTAATATATTTACAAAGTTGTACCACCATCACTACAGTCTAATTTTAGAACAGTTTCATTAGAACAGAAAACAATGTCACGACTGTTTGCAGTTAGCCTCCCAATTCCAAGGCAGTAATTCATATGCCTTCTTTCTCTGTAGGTTTTCCTATTCTGGACATTTCACAGATGTGGATTCACGCAAAGTGTGGTTTTACCTGAGGGCTTCTTTCACTTATATAATGTTTTGAAGTTCGTCCATATTGTAAGATATATAAGTACTTCACTCTTGTTTGTGTCTTAGTAATATTCCAAGTGTAGATACACCAAATTGTATCAGTTGATGGACATTTGGGTTGTTTCTACTTTTTGGGTATTTTGACTAACGCTGTGGTAAACTTGGATGCACATGTGTTTTGTGTGAGCATATGTGTTCATTTACTTTTGTAGATACTTAAGTATGGAATTGCTGGATCTTGTTTTATTTTATTTTTATTTATTTATTTATTTATCTATTTATTTATTTATTTTTAAAACATATCTTTATTGAATTCAGAGAGAGAAAAGGAGGGGGGAGAGGTAGAGATAGAAACATCAATGATGAGGGAGTCATTGATCGGCTGCCTAGCCCACAACCTGGGCATGTGCTCTGACCAGAAATCGAACCCCAATCTCCTGGATCCTAGGTCGATGCTCAACTGCTGAGCCATGCCCGGCCAGGTGATGGATCTTATTTGAACTCCATATTTAACATTAAAAAAAAATATAACTGTGTTTCAATGTACCATGGCCTTGGTACCATGTTATATATCCATCAGCAAATTCTATGGATTATAATTGATCCAGGTCTTGCCAATATTTCTTATTATTAATATTATTATTACCCATCATTTAAATTTGTAGTCCCCTATTGGGTGTGGTGTGTTATCTCACTGTGAGTTTGATTCTCAGTTCATTAGTAACTAGTGATGCTGACCCTCATTTCATGTGCTTATCAGCCATTCATATGTTGAAATTCTTCACCCATTTTTAAATTGGGTTATTTGTGTTGATATTTTAAAATTGTAAATATTCTTTATGTATTCTGGATATAAGTCTCTTACAAATAAATGATTTACAAATATTTTCTCCCTGTCTGTGGATTGACTTTTTATTTCCTCATTATGTATTTTGGAGCACAGAAGTTTTTAATATTGATGATTAAGAAACTTACTGTGTATGCATAAAATGTATATTATCCAGGGTCATGTAAATTTTAGTGTTAATGTAATCTCATATTATATTGAATTTCAAAAACAATATTTCTTCTTTAGCATAAACTGGGCACTAATCTAAAATGTAGTGAATGAGTAGTGGTGGGTTGCTACTGATATACACGGCAATAAAAGAGTTTTAGGCCAGCTTTCTGGTGGTTGTCATCTGTGACTCCTTACTCAGGTGATGGTGGAGAAAGGAGCCATGGAAATTTACAGCTCTTTTAATATTCCAGTTCTTGCTCAGCCGGTGTGGTTCAGTGGTTGAGCATTGACCTATGATCCAGAAGATTGAGGTTTGATTTCTGGTCAAGGCACACATCAGGGTTGAGGGTTCCATTCCCAGTAGGGGCTGTGCAGGAAGCTTCTGATCAATGATTGTCTCATCAGTGATGTTTCTATCTCTCCCCCTCCCTTCCTCTCTCTGAAAATCAAAAAATATATATTTAAAAGATATATATATATATATATATATATATATATATATATATATATATTTCAGTTCTTTCTTTTCTGGGTACATGGTTAGCTAACTCTCCCTCATCCTTCTGAGGTTTGCCCAGATCATGTGATCAAAACATCATTTCAACTGTTTGTAGACAGTGATATTGATTTTTCCTTTCCCATGAAGACTGGCAATGTTCCAGAGAAGGGCTATCCCGACAGATTGGGTTCGGTGGACATGACACATGAATAAGAAATAACCTTTTGTTTTTCAAAGAAAGTGTAATGTTTTAGTTTTGGGTATTGCATATAACCTAGCTTCCCTGGCTTGGCAATTAAAACTATATATTAAATACACACTCCCCATGATGATGGATCAACTATTTTTTTACTAATAAATAAGTAATTTATTACCATTTTGCAAATAAAAAACCTGATATTTTATAGGTTACAGAAACTTGAGAATTTTAATAATGTCCCTGAAACCTCTGAGATCCAAATTAATTTCTGTCTGAATTTTGAAGGTCACACACATTTCAAAAAATTCTCTTTCTGGACCCTTGAGCACTTTTGACAAAACTAGAATGATCAGAGTTGAAAATTCAAGTGATAGTACTAGATTTTGTTTTGTCTGTCTCCATATCTTAAAATGAAATCCTCTGTTACAAATTTTATAATTAATTTGATCCAGATATTTATAAAACTGGATTTCAGAAGCATATATTAGAATAATTATCTTTATACAGAAAACAAATAAATCCAATAAAATAAATCAAAAGGTATGTTTTCCTGTCTTTTTATTCATTAAAATAGTAAAGTTGCAGCATACAAAATCAATGTAGAAAATTCATTGTGTTCCTATATATTAACAATTTCAGAACTAGATTTGACTTTGGGTGGTGAACACATAATGCAAAATACAAACGATGTATTATAGAATTATGCACTTGAAATCTATACAAATTTATTAACCATTGTCACCCAAATAAATTTAATATAATAAAAGAAAATTTTAAAAAGAAAACACTTTAAATTCAAATCCATTATGGAAACTATTTTCACTTTAATTATTACTTATAAAATATATGTAGTAGTTAATAAGATCTATGTACATTGAATAAAAAATATAATAATGATGGACCTACAATTTCACAGATTTGAGTTTTAGGAAGTTGGCTCAACACTGACATTTCATCAAAGGAAAGTAATAGTGTTAAATAAAAAAAAGATGATTAAAAGATGATTAAATAAAAAGACACCATCTGACAGAACTTATCAAGGTAAAATTTATAAAAACAACCACAACAAAACACATGAAGGTAAGAAGCATATTTGGCTGAATATTTCATTTTAAAGATAATTATACTGTCTCAAACAAGTAAAAATGTAGAAATTTTCATGTCAGTGGTAACCATAAGGAATTAGAGACACTTGAACTTTATGTGGATATAAGAAGCCAAGGAAGAAAGAGCAAGGGAAATCAAGTGCACTCGACTCATACAGTCAGATCTTGGCCCCAAGAGACAACTGCAGATCCATAATTATGAATTGTGATTTATTGAAATAAAAATTATTTTCAGAGTAAATTCTGTTATCTGCATGGTAAGACTTTACTATATTAAGAAATAGAATGCAGAATTGTTGTTGTTTGTTTCTGCATATTGTTTTACATAAATTAGAAGAAACTCTGGTTATGCATGACATAAGTATAAATGAAATAATCAAGCCTTTTGGGAAAAGAGTAAAATATTCTGTGTGTGTGTGCATGTGTGTGTGTGAAGGTGTGTATCTGTGTTCTTAAATAGATATTATTTATTATAAAATTTGTCCATCAAATATGTATCCTGTTGCATCCCTAATACTACTATGCAGATTTTCTTCATCTCAATTACCTGTGCATTTTATAAACTGTAATTTAGTATTTATTTACTTATTTATTTGATTTTTTAAAATTAAATTTATTGGGGTGACATTGGCTAATACAATTATATAGGTTTAAAGTGTGCACTTCTCTAATAGTCTTGTATGTAGCATTATGTGCCCAGCATCCCAAGTCAAATCTTCCTCTGTCACCATATGTTTTCCTACCCCCTTCCCTCTGGTAAGCACCACACTGTTGTTTGTCTGTGTCTATAAGCTGCAGTTTTATATCTTACATATGGGTGAAGTCATATGGTTCTGAGTTTTTTCTGACTGACTTGTTTGACTTAGCATAATATTGTCAAGGTCCATCCATGTGGTCGCAAACAGCCATACTTCATTTTTTCTTATCTCTGAGTAGTATCCCACTGGGTACACATCCCGCATCTTCTTTATCCAGTCCTCTATCAAAGGCTTTTTTCACGTCTTGGCCCCCATGAATAATACAGTAATGAACATAGGGTACATACATTTTTAGGAAAAAATATCTGTTAGGTTTTGGGGCAAATACCCAGGAGAGAGGTTGCTGGGTCATATGGTAACTCTGTTCATAATTTTGAGGCACCTCCACACTGTTTTCCATAGCGGCTGTGCCAGCGGTGAGTGAGGGCTCCCTTTCTCCACACCCTCTCCAGCACGTGTTACTGCTCCTCCCGCTGAGAACAGCCATTCTAACAGGTGTGAGGTGGCATCTCATTGTAGTTTTGATTTCCATTTCCTTAATAGCTAGTGAAGTTGAGCATCTTTTCATATCTGTTGGCCATTTGTATGTCTTCTTTGGAGAAGTGTCTATTCAGGCCCTCTGCCCACTTTTTAATTCCATCGTTTGTTTGTTTGATGTTGAATTACATGAGTACTTTATATATTTGGATATTAAGCCCTGTTGTAGTTGTTTGCAAACATCTTCTCCCATTAGGTTGGTTGCCTTTTTGTTTTGTAGGTTGTTTTATTTTTCTATGCAGAAGCTTTACTTCCCATGCCTTTGGGGTCCTCAGAAAACTGGAAAGCCACATGCAAAAGAATGAAACTATACTGCAGTTTGTCCCCATGTACAAAAATTAGCTAAAAATGAATCAAAAACCTAATTATAAGATCTGAAACATTACATAGAAGAAAACTAGGTACTAAACTCATGGATCTGGTCTTAGAGAAGATTTTATGAATTTGACCTTTAAAAACTGTAATTTAAAAGCCACAAATGCAACAACTTCTATCTGAATTGGTTGATCCAAATAATCTGGAAAGAAGTAGTTTAAATAAAATATGAACTTAACCACAGAGTATCATCCTTTTGCTTTTTGAATGTTAACATATTGCTATTGAATTAGATCACTCTTTATTAGCACATTAATTAGAAATAAAATAAAACTGTGAATGGATGCCTCTGAAGAATTAATGAATCTGTCTTCCATATTTATGGATATCTACTGTGAATTTAAAAATCCTAGAAGGGAGATAGAGATAATTCCTCTTTAATAAGTCCACAATCTTGCACAAAATTTCTACCATTATTTTAGCCAACTTCTTTGAAAGTATTATTTCTAGCTGGTCTCCCAGCATCAATGATAATATAAAATTTTCTTAAAGCTTATCACCCACTGATTTTCAAAAAGTAGAGAACTTAATTCCTCCAAATGTGGCTATTTTGACAGCCATATAAGTGAAAAAGTTACACTTGGAGTCATATAAAATATCAGGAAAATATTGGCCGTGATTGAAAACAATACTTTTGTAAACATTATTCAGAAAAGACAGTGTGGTTTAGGTAATCTTTATTTACTTTTTTTTTCAATTGCCAATTTTATAAAATAAATCTTTATTATTATTTTTTAATTGTATACGTTATTTACTCTGGCAAACAGTAGTAGAATATTAATTAAATTTTCTTTGATCTGCATAGAGCTTTTTAAAAATTGTATTTATATTTTAATTTTAGTTTTAAAGTTATCTTACAGTAAAACTAAATTTTAAAATATATTTTGATAAATATAAAAATATCTATAGATACCCTACAGTCAGGAACCAAAGCATGTTCATCACCCTAAAAATCTCCGTCATCATCTCCCTTGATAGTTGCACAATGCTTCCCACTCTAACCCTTGTAAGCTACTGGTTTGTGTTTTTCATCACATCAGTATTGTCTTTTTGAGACTGTCCCATAAGAGAAAACATACAGTATGTAACTTTTTCAAACTGATTTTTCTATTCAGAATAATGTCTTCAAATTTAACTAAGTTGTATATTACAATAATTTGTTCTATGTCCTTTCTTGGTAGTTCATATTTCATGGTATACATACATCATAGTTTACCTATTCAAGCATCGAAAGCCGCTTAAGGTATGTCCAACTTAGGGTGATTATGATTACTTCATGTACAAAGTTTTTTGTTTGTTTTTTAATTGTCATTTTTCTTGGGCAATTACTCAGAAGTGGGCTTGCTGGGTTATATGGTAACTGTATGTTAGATATTACTTAAAAAGTGTCATCTGTTTTCTAGGACGGCTGTAACATTTTACTTTCTCAACAGTAATTTATGCGTTTCAATTAATAGTTATCATCACTTTATTTATTACAGCATTCCTCCTATTTCTTCTTCTGCTGTTCTAACAGGGTTGCATGTAAACTAACTTCCACACATGGAACTTCATATTAGGTTGTGTGTTAACAACTTTACTATGAATCTGGCTCTCTGTTTTAGCCTCCGATTCTGTATGTGTCAAAAGGAAATTGAAAACCCTTTTCTAGTTCCTCTACAGTTGTTTGTGGAATTGAATTAGGTAACTTCAAAAACTTTTTTAAAAAGATATAATATAAATATATAATATTATTTTTATAAAAGTTATTTTTATTGTAACTATCAATTCTTAGTCTAAGAAAGGGAGAACATCAATAATTAACCTTTGAATATGTCTAATGAGGTTATGTGATCTTATGGAGATGGATAGTGGGGAGTTTAACATAATTTATCATATTTTATCAGGTTTTTATTTCGTTTAGAGTGAATAAATGTTTTTAACATTTTCCAGCATCGAAACTAGAAGGTGTTAGATATAACGTTCATGGGTGTGTATGTTTTAGGAAATGGAAATTGAATAACAAATATATTTAAATCGTAAAGAAATATGTGAATAATTACACCTTAAGAGATCAGAATGATCTCATACACACATATTGCCAGTAGTGTTTCAGGGGGAAATGTGTACACATTTTTGTAAAACTTCCACTCTGCTTTCTATTTGTTAGTTTGCTTCTCTTCTTCGGGAAATTTTTTAACTGTAGGGTTGATGAATTTAATACAAGAGACGTCACATATTATATTTTATTTTGAGGATGAAGATGAAAAGGAAAACTCAAGAATATAATATTGCCATTTGAGCTGCATAGCAAGATCTAAATTGTAATAAAGTAAATAACTAAATATGAGAATTACAAATAATACACTCTACAAATATGTATTTATGATTCAAATAGGAAAATAGATTTTTCATAAAAGTATGTAATTGATTGCAAATTCTGCTAAATATTTCACTCTGGCTTTCTAAATATTATCTTTCTTTATGTTTATGTGGTTTTATCACCTACAGATAAAATGTTAGAAGAACTTTGTCACTTTCCAAACTGGGCTACAAAATCTTCTACTTGGGAACGACAATGTTATCCAACATGCCAATTATCTCATTACAAATTTTACTTTCCTATTTTGTCAGAAATGATATACATCCTGCATATGAAAAGTTTTGATTTTGATCAAAATATTAGTTCAATTTTTCTTTATCTTATCCAAGCCACTGTCATCTCCTATTTTTGCTTATGGCAAAATGCTTTGCAACTCAAAATCCTGAAATGATGGCAGGAACATAGAATTTTTTATAGACATATTTGATTATTGTAGCCATAGTTTATTTCTAACATTTTATGGGCAAACTTTTATTCTCAGATTGTCTACAGAACATCTTTTATCAATCACTTATGCTATTTTGAAAAATATATATATATGAAGTTAGTGTTAGAAGATATGGTTTGAGACCTGCCTCTATAATTATTTGCACTTTGTGATCAAATACCTGAATTTACTAATCTTAATCCATAAATAAGAATGATAACAAAAACATCAACAGCATCTATTCTACAAAGCTCTTGTTAGGATGAAAAAAAATATGATGATGTATATCAAAATGTATTGTAAAATACAAATTATTTTAAAATGTAGATTTAATTATTAGTATAACATTATTGAAAAAGCCTGTCATAAAACTTGGTTCCCTATTTACTCATACTCATCTGACTTTCAATTAAAAAATTAATATTTATAAAACTCATTAAATTTCCAGTACATTATAGTGTCTTCAAAAGTGATACTATAACTGAACCCAGGTTTGGCTGCCTGTCACAATGAAAGCCAAGCTCATGAGACAATTGCTGATGAAAAATGAAAGAGGTTTATTCAAAAGACAGCCTCTGAAGAAGGTGGGGGGAATTTTGCCCTTAAAACCCCATCTCAACAATCTCAGTGCAGGTAGAAACTTTTATAAGGATGGAGAGGGAAAGTAGAAAAGAGATGAGAGGGTGGGAATGCAAAGTGCCTCTTCTCCTGAGAAGGGGGAGCATGGGAAAGGGAGGGCACTGAAGGAGTGCAAATCTGCTGCTTCTCAAGCTTTTTCCCCTTGGCATCATCTACAGGAATTTGTAGATTTATTGCAGACCTGTAGATTCTCATGGCTGGCAACAAGCTTCCCTTTCCCCCACCCAAACAGACTTCTCTAAGCTGTAAAAACAGCTAGATAAGGAATGAAAACACAGTGCTTTATTTTTATACTCTAAGAATACAAAGAGTAGGGTCCAGCCTTGAGAAAAAGCAGAATATATACCCTTTACCACTTAATTGAAATATTAAATGAAGGATACAGTACAAGAGACCATCTTGTTAAGTTGTTTAAAACATAACTTTTGGGAGTTTATGGTGGTATGTGAGAAAGGTAAGCTGGTGATGGAAAAATAAGTCCTCAGAAACACATGAAATAAACATAGTATATGTCAGCAAATGTTTATGCTTGTAAGATAATTTCAAGAGTAATACTTTGAGAACATTTATTTCTGCTCAGACACAAACTCAGTATCTTCTGCTTACTCCACTTTATCTTGTTCCCTGTTTTCCAAAACCTTTGGTGTGTATGGGAAGTAAGTCTGCCCAGCCCTAACTTGGTAAAAGCATTGTTTCTTGTTCTTGCTTTCCTCCCAAATCTTCTGATTAAAGAAGATTTTAAAATTGTGAATAATTTCAAATTACTTAGAATTTCCAAGATGTCTTCATTGTTTATCCCATGAAAAGTTAATATATAATTATATGAACATTATCTAGATGAATGAAATGTTTGGGTTTATAGTGTCCAAATCCACTAACTCAAAAGGTAAGGATGTCAGAAAGAGTAGTCAAATCAGGAGATCAATACACTAGGCAGCAAACCTTGCCCAGAGTACCCCCCTGAGCAAGGTAAGTTATCAGCCTTGGCAAGAGCCTCTGCTGCCTCAACAAAAGCCATCCACCCACATATAAGTGGAGAGGAGAAACAATAAACATGCAAATGTACTTCCATTATTTACAAATACATTTGTATATTTCAATAGAAAAAATAGAGGAAATAGACAAAATCAAGTTTAATATTCCCTAGGGTGAAAAAAGTAAACTTTAATATCTATATATAATAGTCTAAAAATATTGCCTACAATTATAGACTCTCAGGATAACAAAGATCTGCTAAATTATAATCAGCTGTTAAATATTTGTTATATATCATAAATTTCATATGATAAAACTGCCTTTCTTCTTCTTCTTCTTTTTTTTTTTTTTTTAATTTCAGAGAGAGGACAGGAGAGGGAGAGAGAGAGACAGAAACATCAATGATGAGAGAGCCATTGATCGAGCCCGCAGCCCGGGCATGTGCCCCAACTGGGAATTGAACCCCGATCGCCTGGATCCTAGGTCGACATTCAACCACTGAGCCTTTATTCTTGAAATCTTAAAAACAATTAAAATATAATAAAAATGAATAATATTTGTATTCAGTAAAATATATCTAAATTTAATAGAAAAGCTTGAATATATAAAAGTGGCAAAATCATAAAAGACATAAAATGCAAATATATACCGTTCATAAAGTTATATAAAGTGTATAGTATCACTGGCAATCAAAAAAATAAGGCATATCATTATCCACTAATCAATACAAGCATTTTTAAATGATTGATTTAAAAATAGATGCAACAGGGAGGTGATGTTAGCAAAATGAAAGACTAGAAAACTCCAAGTACTTGTTCCCTCACAGAAAAATCAAAAGAACAACCAGGAGCTATGTAATCCAATATTGTTAGAGTGTTGGAAAATAGAGGTTTCCAATATCCAGGAAAATGCACAATAAAGAGAAAGGAGTCTTCAAAACAGAAAGTTTTGTGACATTTTTAGTCACCCTTGCCCTCTTGGTGCAGTGACAAGTTTGGTCCTCAGTGGCAGCAACTGGCCCCTATTGTCCTCCCTTGCACTGAAAGCAGCAGAACAGATCTTATTTTAAAATTATTGTGTAAGCCTGTTCTGTGTGGGAGGATACCTTATTGACTAAAGCAAGGTGATCCAGTCAGGCATTGCTCCTAAAAATTATAGGAGGACCACAAGCACCAGGGACAAGAGACTTGAAGTGAAAACACACAACAGGATATCTAAGGCCAGAAGGAGCAGCTGAAATGAGAACTTTCAAAAGCTTCTATGTATAGGAGGAAATATAGGAAAGACACAATAAGGCCCAGGCACACATCCTCAGAAAAGCACTAAGAAAGGGTGATTCCTAGGTGCAAATCAAGCCTAGCTAAAGGGTGAAGGAATGCCCCCAAACAGAGCCAGCCTATAAAGAATGGGAAAGGTTGCTATTCTCTTTTTATGAGAGCTTTTGGTGTGTCTATTTTGCCTTATTTTAATTCCTAATACTGAAGAAATCTTTGTCTATACATTAGTTGAACATGTTCTAAAGGTACAGAGACCTAGTGATCATATTTGATAAGAAAATCTTTGCAAAAAAAGTGAAGGGAGTCTACAAATAAAGTCTATTTCAACTTTTAATAATAAAAACAAAAAAAATCAAACACTGATGAAGTGGGGTGTGTGTGTGTGATTTCTATAGCACATTTTAACAGTCAGATGCCCAGTTTGCAACAACATTTATAAGGCATACAAACAAACAAGAAAACATGGCTAACAAAAAGAAACAAAGTAAGTTGACAGAAATCATCACTGAGGAAGTCCAGACATCTGACTAAATAAATAAAGATTTTTGATCATTTGTCCTAAATAATCTAAAACAGCTAAAGAAAAATGTGGACAAAGAGCTTAAAGAAATCATGGAAATAATATATGAAAAAAGTGAGACCACAACAGAGAAAGGATTTGTTAAAAAACTAAAGGAAATTCTGGAGTTGAAAAGCATAATGACTGAAATAAACTATTAACCAGAGGTTTTAACAGAAGATTTAAGAAGGCTGATGAAAGAATGAGAAAACTTGAAGACAGGAAATCGAGGTGAATGCGTCCAAGGAGAACTAAGATAAAACACTAAAAGAACATGAACCACTCGTAAGGGATTTGTGGAAAACCATCAAAACCACCACCTGTGCACTTTGTCAGTCCCATAGGAAAAGAGAGAAGGAAAGGGCCCAAAGTTTACTTAAAGAAATGTTAAGAACTCACCAAACTTGAAGAAATACACAAATCTTTATATCCAAGAAGTTCAACAAACCCCCAAGCAGGATAAATTCAAAGAGATCTATACTGAGAGATATTATGATAGAACTGCCAAAAGCCAAATTCAGAGAGAGAATCTTGAAAGTGGCAAGAAAGCAGAGGCTTATCCACAAAATTAGCAGATTTCTCATCTGTAACTTTGGGGCCAGAGGCAGTGGGATTATATATGAAGCAAGTGCTGCCATATTTGAAAGGAGAAATACATATTTCCATAATAATAGCTGGAGACTTTAATGCTCCAATTTCAATAATGGATAGAACATCTAGACAGAAGATCAATAAGAAAATAGAGGACTTAACACTATAAACTAATTAGATCTAACAGACTATATATATATATAGTTTCCTCAAAAATGTACACAAACACTTTGAATAATTATAAAGGCAGTGTTTATTACAATACATTTTATTTTATTTTAACACCTATTAGCTGTTAAAGTGTGTATACATTTTGGGGAGAATATATATATATATATATATATATATATATATATATATATATATATATATATATGTATATATGTATATGTATATGTATATGATCTCCAACAACTTTTGGCATTTTCTCAAGTGCACACTGAAGAGTCTTATGTTAACTGAAAAAACAAGACAAATGAATCTAAATATAAATAACAGAATAAAATATGGAAATATATAAGTGTACAATAAAAACATACTCAAGTAAGCAATAATTCAAAAAAGAAATCACAAGGTAAATTAAAATATACCTTGAGATAAATGAAAACAAAAATACAACATACTACCCGGCCAGGCTTGGCTCAGTGGTTGAGCATCGGCCTAGGATCCGGGAAATCTCGGTTCGATTCCGTCAGGGCACATGCCCGGGTTGCCGGCTCCTCCACAGTTGATCGCGTGTTGTAAGAGGCAGTTGATCAATGACTCTCTCATCATTGATGTTTCAACTCTCTCTCTCCCTATCTCTTCCTTTCTCTGAAATCAATAAAGATATATTTAAAAAAATACAATATACCAAACTCATGGTGAAAGCAGTGCTGCCAAGAAGGAAAAGTTATAGCTACAAATGCATACATTTAAAAAGAAGAAAGACGCCAAATCAAAATTAAAATTTACGTCTTAGGAAGCTAAAAAAATAAACTAAGCCTAGCAGAAGGTAGAAAATGGTAAGGATATTAGCAGAGGTAAAAAAGAGAGAGAACAGAAAGACAGTAGAGTAAATCAATACAACCTAACGTCAGTTCTTGAATAACATCAAGAAAATTAGCACACAATTAGTTAGATTGTCAAGAAAAAAAGAGGTAAGGCTCCAATCACTAAATCAGAAATGAAAATGGGAATATTTCTACAGACTGTAAAGAAATAAAGGGATTGTAAAAGAATTCTGGGGTAATTATACACCCACAGATTGGATAGTTTAGATAAAATGGACAAATTCCTAGAAACACACAACCTCCTAAGACTAAATCATGGCTAATAAAAAATCTGAGCAGATATATAACTAGTTAGTAGATTGAATAAAAAATAAAATACTTCCCAACAAAGAAAGATCTGGATCAAAACTTTCACTACTAAAGTTCCCAAACCTTTAACAAGAACTAATGCCAATGTTTCTTAAACTCTTCCAAGATGTTAAAAATGAGGAAATACTCCTTAATTTATTCACTAAAGCCAGAATTACACTGACAACAAAGCTAGGCAAAGATGATGATAAAAAATAAATGTACAGACCAATATTAGATATTGATGAAAAATTCTCAACAGAAAGTGCAGACCAAACTCAGCTGCATACTAGACTAATTATAAACCATCAGGAAGTTATGTTTATTCCATGACTGCAACATAAAAATAAAATAATAATCATCCCAATAGGTGAAGAAACAGCATTTGACAGAATTCAATACCCTTCATGATAAAAACACTAAATAAATTAAATAAAGGAAAGTTCCTCAACAAGATAGATTCTATACACGGAAACTGGCATCTCAATCTATACATGGCAACGGCTGGCCAGAGCTGAGGGGAAGTTGCCCCTCATACGCGGAGCACGTATGGTCCAGCTCACCTGGCTTCATGCCACTTACCTCACCTCAGCCCATCAGCTAAAACTCGCTGGCTCACCTGCCTTTCTGTGAGCATCCCAGCTGAAGGCTCCCTCAGGTCCTACTCCAAAGGGCCCTCAAGGAGGATCCTTGAATCACGGAGGCACTTTGGGCATCACCAGGATATTTATCTTTTCTTCAAAAGAAAAGTCAACAGCCCTCATTTGAAGTTGGAAGATCTGCTGCATTAAAAAAAATACACTCAAACATGTACACATGCACACTTCAAGTGTCGTTATTTTATATTACCACTGTACTTGCTCTTATGGTGTTTTTGCCATTCCACAGGTAATGTTGTTGCATTTCCTCACTTTACGTAACTTTTGGAAAAAGTTACATAAAGTATGAACTCTGGTCTGTGGTGATCTGCTCTGCAATATGGTCAAATAAGATGTGTTTTTTTTTAATTTTTATTTTTTTACTTATTTCTTTACTGTAAGTAAACATTGCTTTAGCAATTTCATTTCCTCTGGGAAGAAATTTCCTTAGTTGTGCTGCTATTACGGTGCATTTGGAAGTATATCACTTTATACTTGGTGTGGTCTCTACTTTGTGCTCTGAGAAGAAACAGTGGATTTGACCCTCTTGATCTAGTTGCCTGATAGCCATATTTCACAGGGTTTCAAGTTCCATCAATCAGCTCTCCTTCAGCTTAGAATTTCAAGTTAGAGATAAAAATCAGATAAGATTGTTAAAATAAACATTTCTTTAAAGTATATTGTACTGGAGAAGTTTAACTGACACTTTCACTTCAATTGTACTTCTATTTTATATCGTTTCTGCTGCTATTTTTATGTCTTTTCGAGATGCTAACTACATGGCTCTTAAATGTTCTTCACTGAAGATGCTGAATGTGATCCCTGGGCACTTTGGAAAAAAAAACAAAAACAAAATATTTTCTCTACTCAGAGGTGATGGCAATAAGAATAACTTCCAATAGGTTTTTCTAGAACAGGTTGAATCAGTCCTGAAATGCTGTTATTAAAATATATGATTATTCATTGTAAAATTTTTCGACTATAACTCATTTCCATTTCCTGAGACCAGCCAAACCCTGAAAAGGATCTCAATCTAGATTTGAGACTGAGTCATATTAAATGGGGTTATAAGTATCTGATTCAATAAAAATTGATGTATTTTAAAAGTCATTTGTCTGATTTTCAGAAGTTCTTTCTCTAGTGAGAATTTCATAAGTTTCTGCCTTCTATTGTGAGACATGAGGGCTATTTTATTTTATATAAGGGTTATTTTATATCCTATAACTTATGAGACATATGGCTTCATTTTAATTCCTAAGAGTTATTTAAACAACTGATGACGTCTTATTTCAATATTATGTACCTAGATTGGACTCAGGCTGTCCAAATCATGAAAAGTAATACGATTGCAAAGGGATGTGTGTGAGTATGTGTGTGTGTGTGCGTGTGTGTGTACATGTGCAAATAAGCTCAATAAAGCTTAAACTATATCATGTAATGTTTTACTCATCTATAGCTATGTATATTATTGCCTCAAATATATTGGTTTGAAACAACAGCATTTATTATTTCATAGTTCCTGTAAATCACCATGCAGATGTGGATGAGCTGTGCCCCTCTGCCTCAGGGTCTCCCACCAGCTGTGATCAAGATGCCAATAAAGACAATGGTCTTATCTCAAGGCTTGTCTGGGCAAGGATCTTCTCTCAAGCGTGCTGCTGTGGTTATTGGCAGGATGTATTTTCTTGTGAGCTGTTCGACTGAAGGCTTTATTTCTTTGGCTGTTTAGCAAAGATTGCCCTCAAATCCTTGCCACATAGTCCTCTTTACATAGAAGCTGGTTTCAATGGAGCTGGTAAACTGGAAGAGTTACCATAGGTAGCTAGTTATTGAAAAATAAGAAGGGAGCAAGGTAAGTCAGACATTGTTGAGCTTGTTAAGGCTGTGGAGCATCAGCTTGTTTGTTTCAGCAAGGAGCTACAGCTTCCCCACCCCCAAGCCTAGGGAACCACCAGCCCATTCCCCACAGATTGCTGGGGGAAGGGATAGAACAAAAGGAAGAGGTAAGCACATGTGCAATAAAGTGAAAATGATGCAGGGAAGGTGCTTGGCCATGGAGACCTGTCAGTCTAACCTGGGAAAGGGATCTTTGTTCAGGAGGTGTTACCATCAGAAGCCCTCGAAAGTTTGGGAAGTTGGTTATTTTGAAAAAGATTCTGGCTCTTCCCAAGGCCAAGATAATATAACCTCAGCTTAACAAAGAAACCCTCTCTGTGTCCTGCTCCTTGACCGACTCTTGCCCAGTTCATTTGTGTTCTCTCCCACCCAGGAACACAGGACCACGCAGGTCTACTGGCCACCCCAGGACCTACAGCAGACTGCATGGACTCCAAAAGGTTAAGCTTTCATATGAAACATCAACTCAGGACACTTGCCTTTGTTTTGGCCTTGTTGAAGACACAGTTGGACTTTTTCCATGGCAGGATGCATGGAGATAAGACACTGGGAACCCAGGAGGAGAACTCCTTTGATTTTTATATCACAAATAAATCTTCTTGCCACACCACAATCTCCTGGGCATGGGTCACTTTTCTTGCAATCCCATGGAAGAGCTTAATTTCAACTGACAACAGAATGCCGGAGAGTCAGTAGCACACAAATTCACAGTTTTTTTATAAACCATTTTTTTAAATGGCATTCTCTCACTTTTGTCTTGTTCTATTGGATGCAGCAAGTGAAGTGTTGTAGCCCACATTCAGGAGAGGAGGTCACATGAGGATGTGAATGAAGACAGGAGCCAGGGAATATTAGGGCTTTGTCAGAAGCTGCTACACTTATTTTTTAATTTTTTTTCAAATAAAAGGATTGGAAAATGCTTTAGCCTTTGAAAAACTAATTATCTAAAAGATACATATTTTTTTCACTAATACATTCAAAAGTTTTTCTTCATCAAGCTACTGACTTTATTTGAGAACACAGAGATGAGTAACTCAGGGTTCTTACCTTTGTGAAGTCCATGGTTTAGTTAGGGAAGATATATAGCAGCACCACATTGTTATAATTTCATAGCAAAAGGGCTGGGACAGAAATACGCAAAGAGGACAGCTTTCAAACTAACTTGGGAGTGAGCTGGCTGGAGTGACAGAGACCAGGGAGCACTTTACAGACGAGAGACATTGGACTGGAGTCTTAAACAAGAGGAGAAGTCATTTTCAGACTTCCCACAAAATTATATATCAACACAAGAGGGAGGTGGGCAAAGTCATGGGTAAAAACACGAAAGTATGCACATGGAAATCCAAGTTGAAAACAACCCCAAACCTTACAGATTTTCTATAAAATTAAGTACAATACAAGAAAAAAATTGAAATATATGAAGTAGTAGAGGGTCCGAGAATGGACAGGAGTGTGTGTGTGTGTGTGTGTGTGTGTGTGTGTGTGTGTGTGTGCTCGCAGTGTAATGAAGTGGTAGAGGAGAGTGGCCAGTTTGTAATGTCACCTAAAAGTTGGGACAATATCCTTTCGACAATGATGAGTCAAGGAAGCTGTTTAAATTTGCATGTTGGCAAATAATTTATGTACAAAACACTTCAAAAGTGCTGAACAGTGCTATAGTCTATAATGATTTTATTTTTTATTTTCTTCCTTATTTTGAAATAAAATAATTTTAACCATCCTTTAACTTCCCTTGACTTCAGCAACATGTCTTTCTCTCCCCTGTCCCTTTGTGCCACAGAATTGGGTTGCCGTTCCTTCTGCCTGAAATAGCCAAGGACTCTTTTCTTCTTTGAAGAGGCAGCCTTTAGTGAAAATTAAAGAATTACAAATCCAAGAACCTGTTCTGCTTTAAATTAGCTTTGCAACCTTCATCTTAGTTTCCTCATCTGTATAATGATGACAGACAATAGCCACCTTAAAGCGTTATGAAATTAAATGAGATGCCATTCGAAATACCTATACCCATCTTTAATGCCTGGCAAAAAGTAGTAATCTCCCTTATTCATTTAAGTTCCATATCCAAAATGCTTCTCTGCTCTCCGCAGTCTCCAAATTCTCCCCTTCTGAGCGCACAGAGCATGCCCCAACCGCATCATGAATTTAGTTCTTAAGTATATTTTTTTAGTATTTGCTGAACCTTCCATATGTATAGTTTTTAATTTCTTGAAGAGCTTATTTTGTTTATAAAACGCTCTATGCTTTGTCCTTGAAGGGTCACACACCTGCCTTACATAGAACCGATTTGCTCATTTTATTCCTCTACACAGATAAATATATAAATAGGGAGATAAAAAGTAGCATAATGGATATATTATGGCTAAATAATACATATTTATTTTATTTAAAATATGGTGTGTAATGGTTGCTTTTTACAAATAACTCTTAAATACTTAGCACATACATGTAGATGTGACTGTTAGTGTACCACTTGCCTTTATTACCTGAGGGGTTAGATAGACATCGACTCCTTCATTGTGTGGGATGATGGCAGCCAATGTTTAATACTAAAATCAAACTTGCCTTCTAACAATGATACGATGCCTGTCTGTGAATATGTCCTGAGCACTGAGAGATTTTCTGTGTAATTTTTATAACATTCCAAGGTGGATATTGTTTATGAACCTCCCCAAATTTGTGGAATCAAGAATTAAAGAAGGAAAATCTCAACTCTTCCCTCATGGCTTTGTACCTCTGTTTCCCCCGAGAATGGGAAGGCCTGGGCCAGTTGAGTCTGACTGCAAAGAGGGGGCTCATGCCTCTGGAGGGTTGGGCAGGACCCTGCAGGGGCACATGTGGGTGGAGGGTGCTGGGCTGTGACAGTCGCCTTGTAGCTTTTGTTGAGAGCACAGGCAGACAGGTTCCTGTGTGCTCTGCATCACGGGATCCCGCTTAACATCCTGGGCCTGCTTGGTATTGGAAATCAAGAGCATACCCTTGTTTCAGGTGGTTCACCTATCATACCTTTTGTTTACTTAATTTAGGTTTATCACAAGAGCAAGGGACAGACACAGTTGAAGTGGGAAAATGCTTCTGCGGAATAAATTAACAGGTGGGCGGTTAGAGCTGCGAAACTCCTAACAAACAGTCCACATCTAAGATGGTAGGAATTTCAGAAACTGAAAAATAAACACAATGGGGAATTATCATTGGATAAGATTCCTTTGCAAAGCCCTTCTGGTATAGCCCATGAGTAATATTTTTTAATTTATATATATAAGGCAAGGCCAAGCACAACCTCTGTGTTTACATGTATGTATATGTTTGGGAGAGACGAGAGTTGTGGGAGTTGAAACAAACAAGCAAAAAAATTAAATAAATAAACAAATAAATTATATAACCTCACAGAAATTGGACTCAGAAAAACCAAGATTTAAATTCTAACTCTCTTGCTTTCTATTTTTTTCTTTTTTACTTTGGGCTATTTATTTCAAACCTATTACTAATATTTGTCACTTGGTAATGAGTAATGACAACTACTTGCAAGGTTATGTGTATTTAATAGCATGAAATATGTAAAATGCCTTGCACTTTGGGGGCACAGACCACACGTTCATCAAGAATTGTCCATGTTCCTTCTTCCCTGTGCTCTCTGTGTCCACCACCTGGGCATCAGCCTGAGGACACATGTGACTTAGAAATGCTCCCCTGACATCTAGCCTGGACCGCTTATGGGTGTCAGCAAGAGGAGGGCTTCTAAGTCCTGTCGGGTGGTGATGTCATGATAAAGACTGTGCTAATACATTTTGGATTTGGGCTGAGAACTTCAGCTTCCATGGAATTTTAAACCCAAGTGCTCCTGGCTCATTTGAAGGGAGGTAGGTGTGTGGATGGAGGTGAGGCTTTCTGTGTTCATTTGTTAAAATGAGTTTTTAATGATGGCACAAACTGTTTCCACACCTCAGGTGCACAGCAGCAGACACTGAAATATAAATAAATCACACTCCTGAGCTCTTGGCACAAAATCGGGGAAAGTACTAGAGATACTTTAAAAATGAGAAAAAATGATGTAAAATTTACATAGAAATATGCTCACTGATTTTTCATTTGCATACAATTAGTTAACTAAAGAACAAAGTTTTCCAAAGGTCAGAAGAAACCTTTTAACAAATGGGAAATTCCATTTTTCTAATAATTGGAATTTTAAAAATCCCAAATTAGTGATTAATAGTAGATTGACTTAATGTATTCTAAAATAAGACTTGGTGATTTTCAAACAGTTAGGAAGAGAAAATATATATTCCTCTCCATTATTTTACAGTGTTATATTGGAACATTTACCTAAAAATTACAAATAAAAATTCCTTAAATTATGTAGATATTGCTCAGGTCTAGCTCTGCTTCTGTCACATCGGGGGAAGGGCGCTGAAGTCTCCTGCCTTCATGAGCAGCTTGGCTTCGATTCGAGTTTCACATTGCATCCTTTCAGTAATTCTATGTCTCCAGCATGTTGCCGCAATTAGAGACCAATGTCACCATCCTCATCTTATCTCTTCTGTTATTTTTCTCAAAAGTGCTTACATTAACTCACAATTTTCTTATACAATTTTAATGCTCTTAGATTTTCATTCAGTGATCTGTTATGATCATGATCATATCTTTTTCTTTGTGGGGTTTTGCTGGGATGACCCCAACTCAGATGCACAATCCTCATGAACAAACACCTGGATTAAGATCATTTGTTTTCCTATTATGAGAAACCAGGGATACTTGTACTCAGTGAAGTCAGAGCAGCATCCATGACCTTCTCCTAGCTGCTTACAATTGCTTTTTAGTAACTGGGGAGAAGTGGGAGTCAATTAGAACAAGTGATTTACTTCTTTATTCTTCTCTTTCTTCCCTTGCAAAATGGTACTATTCATGCCTACTTAATGCTTCTTGGTGAGTATTGACATGTGGCCTTGAGTGCCAAAGGCACAGTGTTTGGGTGACAGTAGACGTGCAGTGTACTTTGGTTTACTTCTCTTTGCGTGATGGCCTAAGAAGCACTGACCTTTTGGCCACGGGAAGCTTTTGGGCTGGGGAGGCAGACACAGACAGTACTTTAATGTGGAGGTAAGTTGTTAGGACAATCACAAAGCAGAAAAAAGTGAAGTTATACTATATGATTTTCAGAATCAGAAATACAGCTAAAATGTGTAAGAACAATGAAATGTTAGCTAACATTTAAATTCATATTATCTGGTAGTTGGCCTTTTTTGTTTGTTTTAGCAATTTAGAGGGAAACTGTGCTAAATAAATCACATACCTTTTTAACCTATTTCAAGACATGAAATCAATATTTTCTACTAATCCAAGGAAGCACATACTTGAAAGCCACTGAATTAAGAAGTGCGGTCAGTTTTTAAAATATCCAGATGCTTAAAGCTATTCTGGATGCCTTATCTTTTATAGGGTCAGACAGATTCCTTGCTCTGCCAAATTTCCATTCCAGCCCCTGCCTCCGGTGGACAATTTTGAGAGATATGGTAAATCATCAGCTGAGTCATACTACTTAAGGTCAAAAATGAGGTTTTGACAAAAATAAAAAGGACAATGTAGGATTGGGTTTACCTGACTGAAGTTATTCAAAGAACTTGAGGACATTTTCAACCATAACGGAAATATTTCACTAAAGAGCTCAGTCTTCTGTGGCCATTTTAGGACCAGCACGTGGACCATAGTGGGACTCTCAATAAAACACTAACTGCTCTGACTCACTAGAGTCAAAGTCAGAGGGGGGTGAGCTGCCAGAGGAGTTGAGGAGGACTCCATGGGCCAAGCACAGGCTTTTATATATATATATATTTTTTTATTGATTTCAGAGTGAGGAAGGGAGAGGGAGAGAGAGATAGAAACATCAGTGAGAGAGAGCATCATCAATTGGCTGCCTCCCTCAAGCCCCCCACCAGGGACCCAGCCCTCAAACCGGGCTCTTGCCCCCAGTGGGAATGAACCCTGAGCCCCTGGATCACAAGTGGGCATTCAACCTCTGAGCCACACCGGCTGGGCTGCGCACAGGTTTTTAGTCACCTGCAGCCTCAGTATAGGTGGCCTTTGCATCTCTGCAGCTGGCGACAGAGAATCTGCTCCTTTGGGAACAGCCCGTCCCTTTTCTAAGGTTCACTTAATCAGGTCATGTCAACCCAGGATAACCTCCTTTTCTTGATGTCAAGTGTGCCCTGCCACATAACCTCTTCTTGGGAACGACTATGCAATCGTATTGACAAACCCTGGGAATTACACAGGGTGTGTAGCCCCCACAGTAGTATCTTGGACACTATCTCAGAATCCTGCTTGCCACCTATGGGACACCTAGGATTCCCTTAAGTGGAGGCTGTCATTTACATCTTCATGAGGTGGACATTTATAGGACCAGGGAAAAAAACTGGAGTTGGGGACTGTGTCTGTGCTAGTAACAACAACAAAAAAAGACATTTTTTTGAAAGGCAAAGCAGTTTTGTTTTTATTAGGTTTTAGGGACATGAGTTTTACAAATACTTTAAGCATTACAAAGTTCTTGAGAACTTCAGGCTACATGAAAAAAGAATAACAAAAAGCAGTTTTCCAAGGCTTTAAGGATGCTCTTGAACAAAGGAAATGGAAAGAAGAAAACAAAAGAAGCACTTACTGCTAAGGCTATGGAACAAAAGCCCAAAGGGAGCATTGCAGTCTCATGCAGGTGAGGGCTTCTTGTAGATGTATAAAGGGCCTTGCCTGTGCATAGACACGAGTGCTCTAGGATAGTCACACACACAAACACTGCTGTGAGGAGTCGGAGCACATATTTGGATGGATGACTGCTGACAGCTTTTAAATCTCACCCTTTCCTCTTCTTGTGCCCCACGTCTGGACAAGCTGATAAGAAAGCCTGGACACTGTTTCCTTCAGTACCAGTGAAAGATTTCTGACCACCTAAGTCCCGATCTGCGCATGGGAACACTCACACTGGCCTCACCCCTAACCACAGTAAGCACCCGGCCACTCCTCTCTCCTCCCTCTCTCAAATCATTTTGGAACTGTTCAAGAGGTCTCCCTGCTCTCCAGAGAAACCTCAAGTACTTGAGTAATAAACCTTCTGTAGCCTGTTGGTATGTGTGTGGTGTCATCAGTTTTCATGAGCGTTGAGTAAAAGACCCTCCTGTTCTTTCAGGATGACCACAACACATAAGATGAACCAAAATTTGATCAATTACTACATGCTAAAAGAAGCACTCTTCAGTTGAATAATTGTAGCCCAGGTCTTTCTTTTTTTCCCCCTGAAAAATCCGCTTTTCATTCTTTTTCCCCTCTGAATCCTACAACATGAGATTACCTTTTTTAAAAGAATTTCTTAAGCCCGGCCAGGCATGGCTCAGCGGTTGAGCATCAACCTAGGATCCAGGTGATCGGGGTTAGATGCCCAGTCTGTGGGCTCGATCAATGACTCTCTCATCATTGACGTTTCTCTTTCTCTCTCTCTCTCTCCTTTCCTTTCTCTGAAATCAATAAAGATATATTTAAAACATAAATAAATAAATAAATAAATAAATGACTCAAACAAATCAAACCAATGATACAAATTAAAATTACAGAATAGCATAAATTTTAATCACATTGATTAGGCAAAGTAAAAGGAGATATAGAATTCAGTTAGAATAAACTATGATTATATTCACACAACACTAGTAAGGTTTAAAAATTGTAGCTCTTCCGGAATACAATTTAGAAATATGCATTAAAAGTCCTAAACAATGCATAGCACTGTGATCAAGAAATTTCAGATTTGTTGATTTAAAGTGAGGTAATAATGAGAGGAAATATGCAAAGATACTGAAAACGTTAAGCATTAATGAAATAATATGTATGCATCTAGTTATATATTTATTAACTAGTAAGTTAATGAGGTTGATAGTAATGGAAACAAAATAGGGAATCCATATGTGACCATAGTCCCCCATTCAGAATGGAGATGCATGTCTTCATCTTTTCTCCAAATACATATTCTCAGAAAAAAAAAAAAAGCAATAAAATTACTCTCAGGAAAAAGTTTTCTCTAATAGTTAAATGCAAATACTATAATATTTATCAATTAGATCAAACATTATTTGATTCAATATATTGGAAACCTAAAAAATGAAATTATATTGTTTTTTCTATATCTTATGTTTGTTTGACTAAAATTATGTTGACAATATGTTATAAAGTAAATAAGAAAAGTTTAATTTAGGTCTAAATAGTCACATTTGACTAGTTACTATCATTCTGGTCAATGTAGGCGCAAGGTATGTGATGTGTGTGTGTGTGTGTGTGTGTGTGTGTCTGTACTCCTTATCTAGTTAGTCAGCCTTATTTCTTTATTGCCTACTATACACCTGTCACTATGTAAAACACATGGTCTTTCCATAAAAAAATAATATCTGGACAATTAATGCACAAAAATATCAACACTGGATGACCTGAGATATTTATTTATTTTTATTTATTTATGTTAAATTTATTCTACATGTTGTTAATTAGTGACTCTCAATGTGTGCTTCATAGTGTCTTTGAAGTCCCCATGACAATTTAGAGATCTGCAAGGTCAAAATTATTTTCATAATAAAACTGAGAAACCTTGTGTTGACATTGGCACTGATGGTGCAACAGTGACGGTGGGCATCGTTGATGGCCTCAGCACAAATCAAGCAGAGAAACCAGTCTTGGTGCTGTTTGCCACCCTACTCATCACCACCACGCCCTCACAGAAAAAACAAAATGCTAGTTTCACTTGATAATAGTCTTGACGAAGACATAAAAATTAACTATAACTCAATAATACACCTCCTTTTAATATTTTGTGTGGAAAAAACACAGGCCACATGAAGCATTTCTGCTGCATATTGAAATGCAATGGGGGCCTAAGGGAAAAGCACTGTGAGATTGATACTCAAGCGAAAAGTGTTTCTTTTTTCATGGAAATCAATTTTTACACGAATGTTTACATGAGAGAAAAATTATGGTTATTCAGACTTGGATATTTGAAAACATTTGGATGAAAATGAAGAAAGTGAGATTGTCACCTCAAGGAAAATAATAAAAACTATTTTTGCCAATTATAAATTCCAACATTTCAAATGAAAATTAGATTTTGGAAAATGTGCATTGGTCAACATGAATATGACAGACTGCTTCATAATAGTATTTTTCTCATAAAATTGGTGATGCTATTAATGATTGTGATTTTTTGATATTATATATAATTTTATATTATATACAAAAGGTGTCAAAGTTTGGAGATCTGCATAAATTAGTGAATTGATATGTTCTAAATGATCAAATCACAGTATTACAAAATCAGGCATGGACAAAAGATTTACTTAAAATACAGGCTAGACTTTTAAATGTTCTTTCAAAAATATATAGTGGATTCCATAAAACACTACATGTAGTTTGCAATTACTTTTGAATGACAAAGAGTTAATATTTAGAAAAAATTAATTTCTCATAATATTGAAAGCTGAAACTCACATAAACATTCTCCAGAGTCCTCAATAAAAGTTAAAGGGTGTAAAGTGTGTTGACACAAATAAAATAAAATAATAAAATAAATAAAATAAAATAAAAAATTAGAGAAACATTGCACTAAATGACTAAGAAATAAAGACTATGATCAAAGTCATATATAAATCCCATCCTTTAAGAGAATTTCTACTACAGAGAGCTGGGTGTAGTTTCCTCTCATTGCTCTTGTTATATCTCATACAAATATCAACAGATTGCATGTGCTTTTATGTTAGTATATCAACCTATTTATTAACTCTTTGAGAACAGAGTCCACACCTGAATCCCCATTTCACAGTGTGTTTGACAGTGCCTGGCACTATGGCTGGCCTAAAGGGTTTAGTTATGAGGACTTGTTCAATTCATTTAAACTTGGTCATTATTTTTCAGAGTTATTTTGATTACTTAATTTTCTATGGACTTAGTCTCAGAGAATAAGTTCACAGTGGGGAAAGACTCACTTTATTATCATCAATAATTAACTCCCTTTTGTGACACCCTTTAAGGGAAAGATCATGGACTTAGGCCATCTATTTAACAAGCATTTATTTGAGTTAATGACAGTTCTGCAGGGTCTGTTCCTTTTTGTGTCATTCTGGACAAACTCTGTAACTCAGAGACATCTCCCTATCTGTGAGGCTTACCTGTGAGTCTCTATTGTAAAAATTGTACAGTTGTCAGCCATTATATAAACATGACTCACATGAATTACCTAAGTGCACACAGTGGTCAGAGGAAACCCAGGCAGCTTCTGGAATCTGGAAGTAGCAAGGAAACACATGTCTCCTCTAGGGCCTCCAGAAAGAAACGCACCCCTGCCTGCGCCCGATTTTAGCCCAGTGAGACTCATGTTGTGCTTCTCCAGGAAGATAAGACAATACAGTCTTAAAGTTATGGTAACTTGTTACAGTAACATAGGAAACTAATATATTTTCAATGTCAGCAGTTTATGCAAACCGATGATACCATGCCCCTAACCAATGCAGTCCTAGCAAATGTACCCATTAGAATGCATTTCTGTCCCCCAGTCACCACAAACATACCCTGATCAATCTCTCCTTGATCACCTCATGTTTGGGTTATGCTTTTGTTATTTTAACCTTTGTCCAAGTTTTACAATAAACTAAGCTATCTGATAAATATCTACAATTCAGTAAACCCTTAGGTTTCCAGTAACATAATGGCAATTCTTTAAGGACAGATGTTTGAAATATTATCTGATATTCAAAGATGGAACCACATATGCATTAGGAAGATTACAGAGTAAAAACACCAGCTACAACTATAGAAAAAAAGCCAGCATTTACAGAGAGAAACGTATGACCTTTGTATTTATAGAGCACCTTTAGTGAAGGTGCTTAAAGTGCAGGACTAGTCATAAGGAGATGTCATAAGTACTAGTCATAAGCAGAAATGTATTAACATTTCAAGAGGAAAAATGTCATATGGATGCCAGTTTACTATTGTAACTGCCAGGGAAATTGAAGAAACATATTTAAGCCACAGCCCCACTCACTTACGGGGTGTGATCACTAGCCTCTTAACGAGCACTTGTAAATAATTAAAATATAGCATAGTAATGAGCGGGTTTTGATAACATGTCAAAACATCTTGAGCTTCATCTGTCCAAGGAGCTCTGTCTACCAGCCTGTTTCAGTTTCTGCAAAGCTCATTGTCACCCAAATGCTGACAACAAAATCACAGTTTGGGCACCATACCTGCAGCCCACCATGCTTGGTCATCAATCTCTCTCCATTGGGCTGGTCCCCTATGAGAGATACTGTGAGAAGGAAACATGTTTAGGGGTGGCATTCAGGAAGGGGCTAAAACAAGCCAAGCACACTGATTAGGGTAGTCCTTGGATAGACCGTCCCTTCAAGGATGAACATTTTATACAGGATGTCCATTTTATGGGGATTTGGGCTGTTTTGATGTCTTCTCTTAATAACCGGTACACATGTTCTTTCTGCTTACACACCATAAATTTGCTTAATGTTTTTAATCTCTGAGATCGTGTAAACAGTACCTTAGGTACATGAAACAATGGACATATGATTTAATTTGTTACTTTTATAAATTCATCTCCATATACAACTTAAGAAAGCTACTGTAGTGAGAGTGACATGTTTCTATGCCCATCTCTTTCAGTGTGTATTTTATAGAGAGAAAGGGCATGGAAGATAGTCTGTGTGTTAGTAAATTGTAAATTGAAATGAAGTTTTATCAAGGATAAAAGCATTTTTTTGGTTTGTTTGTTTAAAAGATTTTAGGAAAGTCTGAAGCATGAGCCAAGACAGGCTATTCATATGGAAAAGCCACTGGAAGCTATTTGGTTGGGCCCAGAGGTTGGAGGGGCAGGGTCTCCGGGAATCACCAGGGCAGGGTGAGCAGTGTGAGCCAGGTTGATGGAGACTCAGATATGGCACCTGCAGGCTCTGTGCGGGGTGGGGGGGTAATCAAAGGAGCAATGGCCTCTGCCAGCACTTCTGTCTGGGAGGAAGCTGCCCCTCCAGCTCCCACCCTGATGCCAGACAATTCAGTTCCTCGCCGTATGTCCCTGGTGCCTGTCAAGCTGCTGCCCCAGGGCTGCAGAAGGAGTGAGCCCAAGTAAGCCCCTGAGTGGACCCTTTAAGAGGAAAGCCTGGGACCCCAGCAGTCAGCCTCCCTCAACCTCCCCCCCGCTGGTTTTTACAGCCAGAAGTTATGGGGGCGTCTCTTTTGGGCACCGGGTCCCTGGGCTGGTGGGGCTGGTGTGGGACTGGGACTCCTGGCTTTTCAGGGGGGAGATGTCTATCCTGATTTTTATCTGCCACACTTGGGTGTGGAACCACTTGGTTCGGCACCTCCACCCCTGCTACCAGTCTCTGGTGTCGTCTTTAATTCCCTTGTTGTATGACTTCCATTCAGCTCGATTTCAGGTGGTTCTGAATGATGAATGCTCTGTACTTCACTTGTAATTTTGATGTGGTTGTGGGAGGAGGCGAGCACTGTGTTTATCTATGCTGCCATTTTTATTTAGAAGATCAAGAAAAGCTTTTTTGGTTACTTTTAATATAGCCTAATGAAGAGAAGAGATGAATAAACTGCTTGTTGAGTAGCACAGTAGGACCTCACACACGCACATACTGGGTGACCTTTAGTGATTGGTTTAACCTTGCTGACTCACATTTATAAATAAACTCAGTAAAAACCAAAAGGACAGTTTGATGGCACCGGCTAAAGGGACCATCCGTGGTGACCCTCCTGAGGAAGGGACATGCCATGAGCTGCGCGTGGCTCAGATTGACACCACTTCTGTGCTGTGATCCTGTGTAACCCCAGGGAGAAAAAAGTGCTTATTATCTTGGAGTAGCATAAAAAGGACAACAGTTTACAAAGAAACAGCTGGAGTGTGATCTAATCTCCATGTTCCCATTTCCTCATGTATAAAACATGCATAAAAATTAAACCTCACTGAACAATTTTATTCTCAGTCCCTGGCCTGCCTCAGCCCTGTCAGAGCAGTGCTCCTGGCTTGAGAGAACCCATGGATGCCCTTAAATGATAAATACATTATTTATAGAACATTGTTTTTATAAATTTAATATTAATTTGACTTCAGAATGGTAATTATGTCAGAATCATAAACATATTCTCTTGTTCAGGCCTCTGTCATTGCCACTTGCCCCCCTTAACTGTGACAGCAGAAATGGCAGAACTCTGCATCCCCTGTGGGGAAAGGCATCAGGTAGAATTAAGCAGCACGCGTGTGCGGATCAGCACAGAGCACATCGTGAGGAATCAACAGTGCAGCAGAGGCCGCTCTGTACTCCTTGGTCATGTGTAGACAGTGTGAGCCAGGGGTCCTGCCTTGACTTCCCAACGTGTTTATATTAACCGGAGAACGTCCTTTAAAACTTTACATTATATTTTTCAACATTTTTGTAGAAATTATTTATCAGCAAAAGGATATTTTTTCCACCAGTATAACTTTCTACCTATGAATTTGTACCAAAAATAAGGACAAATACCAAATACTGTATGGTTCCAATTTGAGAATATCCAACACCTACTCTTGATAAGGACTCTCAGTAAACTAAGAATAGGGGGTGCTTCCTTGATTTGATAATGCATATCTATAAAAAATAATACCAATGACTGAGATCATAGTTGTTTGTGAGAAACAAATCTTTTCCATCAAAGTCAAGGGTGTCCTCTCTCACTTCTCTGCAATATTGTATTGAAAAATCTTAGGTAATAGAGGAAAAAAGGAAAGGAAGGAAAGGAGAGAGATAGCAAGAAAAGAAATGGAGAGGAGAGGTGAAGAAAAAGGAAAGGATGGGAGGGGGGGAGGGGAGGGGAGGGGAGGGGAGGGGAGGGGAGGGGAGGGGAGGGGAGGGGAGGGGAGGGGAGGGGAGGGGAGGGGAGGGGAGGGGAGGGGAGGGGAGGGGAGGGGAGGGGAGGGGAGGTGGGGAGGGGATGTCAGTTGCAAAGCAAACATATAAGACTGTCTCTGTTTATAGATGAGTTGATTTCCCATATAGAAAATCCAAAATAATTGACAAAAAAACCCTTTTTGAACTAAAAAACAATTAAAACAATTTTTTAGGTACAAGGTTATATATACAAAAATGAATCACTTTTCTATATACCAGCAGTGAACAAGTACAATTTGAAAATAAAAACACAATGCCATTTACATTGACATCCCCCAAAATAAAACATTTAGTTATAAGTATAACAAAATATGTAGAAAATCTTTGAGAAAACCTATAAAACTCTGATCAAAGAAATCAAAAGAACTAAATAAATGGAGAGGTTTTCTATATCATTGACTAGGAAGACTCAATATTGGCAAGATGTCAGCTCTTTCCAATTTTATCTACAAATTCAATATGATCATGCACCACATAACAATATTTCAGTCAAAACAGACCCTTTATATGATGGCATCTCATAAGATTTTAATGGTGTTGAAAAATTCTTATTGCCTAGTAATGTGGTAGCCACCATAACCTCGTGGCACTGTAGCCATTCTAATGTCATTGTGCAAGGCATTGCTCAGGTGTTTGTTGTGATGCTGGTGTAGACAAAGGTACTGTGCTGCCAATCTTATAAAACTATAGCACATAAAACTGTGTACTGTACATAATACTTCATTATGATAATAAACAGCCATGCTTCTGTCTTGAGTATGAGGAGCCATAGACTCAAATGACCTTTCACTGTGCAGTTCAAGACCATAGGAAGCCCTGACCTTACAAATCCTACCCAGACACATCCTCCCCCTTTGAAAAGGAGCTGTGAGTCCCACCTTAATTAACACCCATCAGTGCTCCCTGGCTGGCCTGCCATGCCCAGTCCAGAGAGTCCAAGATCCATCAATCAATCCATCAGTAGCAATGGTTGACTATCTTAATTTCAGCCTCTACACAACTCAAAAAAATGGATTAGATAATCACCATTTCACAAATGAGATAACTAAGGCAGAGGGAGATCAAATTAACTTGCCTACAGTCACATAACAGAAAGAGTTGAAGCTGGAATCTGAGTTGAAATAGTTTAGTTCCAGAGTGAGCACCAAAAGAGAGAAGGGGATGTATCTAAAGAGAGCCAGCTTAGCCTTAGAGGGAAGTTATAGCCCAGGTGTGTGTGTCCCCACTAAGCAGTGTCCATACACTGCTTACCACATACATTTTCCCGAATGAATGAATAAAGGGCAGTTTTCTTTGATGCACCTGCCTTTCAGCAGTAGAACCTTAGCCAGACCTGTCCCAGATACTACCTTTATTTAAAAGGCTAACTTTCACTCTTATTTTTACTACTTTAAACAAACAACTAAATAGTTTTAACTTAAAATGTCAGCGTTGATTACAGCTCCTTGGATTGTATCAGATCAGATCCGATCAGATCCTAGACAGATCACCAGCAGCAGTGGCAGGCGTCCGCCCGACATCCCACCCAAAGTGAGGAAGCTCAGTGGTTGCTCTTATTTTTCTCTTTATATGTACTTTATTTTCAGAGCATTTTTTAAGTTCACAGCAAAACGGAGCAGAAACTACAGAGATCCCACATACCTCCCCCTGCATACACAGCCTCCCCACTGTCAGCATTCTCCACCAGGTGGTATGCTTGCTGCATTGATTAACTACATTGGCACAATGCTAGGATTGAAATTCCATAGTTTACAAGGAGGTTTACTCTTGGTGTTGCACACTCTATGGCTTTTGACAAATATATAATAGCATCTATCCACATTATAGCGTTATATAGAATCATTTCCCTGCCCTGTTTACCCATTTTCAAATAATGCTATACCATTTCACAGGGAGTACAAGTACCTGTTGTGATTCCTTTCATTTATAGTTATGTAAATGTATATATGTTTTTATAAGTCATGTAAGCAAACATAAACATGAACACAAGCACATATAAACAAATATATTGTTTCTATTATTATTTTACATGAATTGTTATCAGTTAAATCAATTAAGAAAAAGGAAAACCTATTCCTTCTCTAATGTTCTTTCTTCAAATAGTTTGGAGTTTCTGATGTATATTAATTTCCTCCTCTCTGAAGAATTTCTTTTTAACATTTTATAAAAAATAAATCTACCTACAACAAATTCCCTCACTGTTTGATTGCTGAGAAGTTTTTATATTTTCCTTCACTTTTTAAAAATAATATTTTATTTTTCAGTTGAAGTTGACATACAATATTATATTATTTTCAGGATAACTTTTCAGAATACAGAATCCCAGTTTGGTGGGTTTTTCTCTCAACACTTTATTTCGCTCTGTTCCAGCTTGCACTGTTTCTTAGAAGTCAGATGTAACACTTATCTTTACTTGTCTATAGGTTATGGTATTCTATCTATGGCTTCCTTCAGTTTTATTTTCTTTCTCTTTGACTTTCTGCAGTTTGACTATGTGACACTGCTAGGTGTAGTGTTATATTTGCTTGTTTGTTTTTTATCTTACTTGATGTTCACTGGGTTTTGTTTCTAAATTACATTGGAGAAATTCTCAGTCATTATTGCCTCAAATATATCTGCTGTTGTTTTATTTTTATTTTTTTGGTAGTTCAATTATGGGAATGTTATACTTTTAGTGGTTGTCCCTCAGTTCTTGGATTTTATGTTTCACATTTTTAGTCACCCTTTCTCTTTGCTTTTTAGTTTTGGAAGTTTCTATTGATACATCCTCAAGCTCAGAATTTTTCCTCAGTCATGCTCTGTCCACCAAGGAGCTCACCAAAGGCATTTATCATTTCTGTTACAGTGGTTTTGATCTCTAGCATTTTTATGTTTCTTTCTTAGAATTCCTGTCTTTCTGTTTACATTATTTATATGTTCTTGCATGATGTCTATTTTTTGATATTAGAGCTCTTAGCATATTAATCATAGCTTTTTAAATTCCTGGTCTGATAATCTCAACATTTCTACCATGCCTGAGTCTGGTTTTAATGCTTGTTCTGTCTCTTTAAACTGTGCAACTTTTCTTATAGCTCGCCTTCTAATATTTTGTTGAAAGCTCATCATGATGTACTAGGTCGAAGGAACTCTGGTAAATAGGCCTGCTGTGACATGGTGGAGCGGTGTGGGGAGAGGGAAGGTGGTCTGCATTTCTACGATTAGATCACACCCTTTGCTGAGCTGGTGCCTGTCAGTCATGAACATCATAAGTGACTGTTTTTTCCAGCACCTTAGGTGTGACAGGACGGAGGGACTGCAGGGAACTGGGGTATTTCTCTTTCCCTATGTGAAAGACTAGAATGGGCTAGAGTTGGACTTTTCCCTTTCCCCAGGTCAGTTAGGCTCTGATCAAACCTCAGGAGGTTAGTCACAGGTAAAATAGTATCCCTTCCCTTTGGGACAGACATTGTTGAGAAAAACAGAATTCTCTAGCGTATTTCAAATGTCCACTTTTCTCTTCATCTTTCTAGGAGGATGTGGGGAGTCTTCTCTAACCTTCCCTGTGAGAACCTGGTGGAGCTCCAGGAGGTAAAGCTCACAAAGCTATTTCCCCACCCACTAGAGTTTTGAACTCACACGTTTGTCCACTCAAGCATCCAGAAAATGACAGTTTATCTTTTGGTACCCCAGCACCACTGCGCTGGTCTGGCCCCCTCCCTGTTTCACATCTCCCACCTTTCTGGAGGGCCCAAAAGGCCAAGGTGCGTTTTATTCCCTGGGCAGCCTTTGCATAACTTGCTTCCATTTTTGCTTGAGTGAACTAGTTTAGGTCAGTTTATTTCATGTGTGTAGCCTTAATCAAAATGGTAGAACACTGTCTGGCTGACTTAGGAAGAAGGCAAGTAATAGCTTCTGGGGACTGCGCCCAGGGTGGCACTGTCTAAGCAGACTGACGAGTGTGTGTGTGTGTGTGTGTGTGCACGCGTGTGTGTGTTGGGAGTGGGGAAGAGAACACTGGATTGGTTAGGTAGGAAAGATGGGCTGGAGCCAGAATGCAGAGAATTGTGAACCTGTAGAACAGCGCAAAGCTGCCAAAGCATCGCCCATTTCTACCTCACATACGTTCCATGGACTGGACACAAATCCATACTTCACAACTTCCAAACCAAATTTTCTTCTTCTATATACTGCCTCAAAAATTATTAATTTTAGCTGTTATTCCATTTTTAATGGCAACAAAGCCCTAACAGGGCTGCCTATTTTTCAACTAATATTTCCAGCTTTAGTGAGTATGTTGGATTGCATCCATCTATGTGAATTTTCCCAGTGTCTGGGATTAACAAGGGTCTGAGACACAAATGGATGCTGGCAAAAGCTTGGTTTGCAAATAGGATTGGGTCACGTTTGTGGTGATTAGTAGGATGGATGCAACAGGCATGGCGAATAGAGGAGTTGAAGTAAAATCTTGTAAGGAGTGAGATTTAAAGTAAAGGAACTATGGCCCTGGCCAGAGTGGCTCAGTTGGTTGAGCACCGTGCTGCGCACCAAAAGGTTGCGGATTTGATTCCCAGCCACGGCACATGCCCACATTGTGGGTTCCTTCCCCTGTTGGGGTGGATACAGGAGGCAACCGATCAATGTTTCTCTCTCTAAAATCAATAAAAATATATATTTTTTAAAAAAGTAAGAGAACTATACACAGGGTTTAAATACCAGCTTCACCATTTACCAGTTACTTCTAAACAACAACAAAACAAACAGAAAACAAAAATATGAGTGATCTGCTCATCTGAGTCCCTTTAATGTAATGAAAAGTAATATTTATCTTGCTTTAAAGGGCCATGCACATATTATAAATAAGGCACATGTCAGAGACCAGATTCATTTCTTATAATTTCAAATCCAAATAAATAAAAATAGCATATAACTTTTAACTGGCTATAGACTTTGAGTGCAAAAAAAATATTCCCAATAGTCCAATTTCCCAACAATATATTTCATCAACATCATCAAAACATCCTTAGGATGATGGAGGGGGTGCTGCTTACAAAAGGATTTGCATAGTTCCAGGCACATATAAAATGCTCAGCAAATATTTTTATTTAAAATATATTAAACACAAATTAAAGCAGAGGCCAGGATTATGGACCTTTGATAATTCAGTTAATGAGAAAAAGTGGAGTTATTACTCAAGTATGCACCAATAGTGCCAAACAAGTCCTCATAAAGATAATCTAACAAATCAAAGTGTGCTTATTTATTAGAAGTCTTTGGTATTATTTCTCCAACAAGCCCTAGGTGCTGTGCATGAAATTCTGAAAGCATGCAATATTCAAAAATAGCACTGACATAGTTGGGCAAAGAAAGCTGGGAGACTAAAGTCAGCGATGTTTAAGAAGAGTTGAGAAGAGCAGGCCACAACAACTTTTTAAAAATTAACTTTATACTGTGAAATTTAACACATATAGAAAATTGTATGGACAAATATACAACCTAGCCAACTACTCTAAATCCAACAACAGTTTATGTAACTACCTCCATGAAGGGAAGGAGCATAGTCAGCACTCTCAGAGGCCTCTGAATTCCTCTTCTGGATCACAGCCTCTTCTCCTCTGTAGGTAACCTTATCTTCCCTGGAATGGAAATCACTTACTCACTTTGTTTTCCAGGCTTACCACCTTATAATGCATCCACAAGTAAAACTATTTAATTTTTCATGTTATTGAGTTTTATGTAAATGAAGTCATGCTACATGTATATTTACACATTTTAATCAACTTTAACATTTTCAAAATCGCTATGGACTCATGATGTATTTTCTCTTTTAAAAGAATATATATGCACACACACACAAAACTCTTGACTGACATGACCTAAAATTAATGCTAAGTCAGTAACAATGGGCCTCCCTTGCAATAGATAATATAATATTTTCTCTAAAGAACCAAAACTTCTTAGATAAGTAGCCAATTCCAGGTGCAATATTCTGATTTATATGAGATATAGATTTGGCCATTCAGAGGACCAAAATATTTATCTTGTGTATATTTGGCCTTCATACAAAACTCCTGGCTTACAGCTCCAGAAACCCTTAGAATTTCCTGCTGGTTAAAAATATTGAATGCCTTTTGTTGTGGTAATGAGGTGATTTTGGGGAAGAAACTATAGATAGGAACTGGTTACCAGTAGATTTAACCATGTGATTAGAGGGTTGGAATTTTTAGTCCCACCGACTGATTTCCAGGGTCAGGAGAAGGGGTGGAGATTCAATCAATTGCCAATGAAAACTGACTTAATCAACTATGCATATGTAATGAAGTCTCCATAAAACCCCAAGGGTAGGTTTCATAGAGCTTCCATATTGGTGAGCACATAGCGATTTGGGGAGAGTGGTGCTTTTCGAGATTACGGAAACTTCCCACGTCCATCTGGCTTTACAATAAACCAGTGATGGACTAAGTAACCCATTTCACTGAGTTCTGCCAGCCATTCTAGAAAATTAATTGACCCCAACAAGGGAGATGTGGAAACCTCTGATTTATAGCCAATCAGTCAGAGTACAGTTGGCAACCGGGGGTTTGTTGGCATTCTGCGTTGCAGAGTAGCATTGGAACCTCTAGTCTGCGACCAGGGAGTCAGAAGCACAGGTGAGCTGGGCTTGTGGCTAGTGCCTAAGGTGTGCTTAGGGGGCAGGAAGGGGGACAGTCTTGTCGGACCGAATTAAGATTGAACCCTTAACCTGTGGAATCCGATACTATCTTCCAATAGATAGTGTGAGGATTGAGTTGAATGTTTGGACACCGTGCTGGTGTCTGAGAATTGTTTGTTGGTATGGGGGATACCCCCTTGGTGAAGCTGGATCCAGGAACCCAGTTCACCAGGTGTGGAGCAAGAAGTGTACTAGGTGAGCCTGGAGTGCTGTGTTATACCTTAAAACGAGAATGTTATTAAATACAATGAGAAGGAAAAGTATGTGCAGGGCATGGACGTGAGGAGCTTGGTGTTTTAAATAAAGTTGGCAGTTGGCAATGACAGATGCAGGGATACGTGATGGTTAGAGGGGAGTTTCAACAAGGGCTCTAAGAAATAAATGGCCAATTAAACTTCTTTTTTAACCTTCCTTTAAGCCTGTTTATTCTGTGCAGGTTTTTAGATAAAGCCGAGACCCTTACCTTACTTCATAGAGCTTTCCCTGATTCCTTGATTATTTGGCTGAGAGCTATCAGTTGTACTCACATGATTAGAGCAACAACTGCATAGCAGAGAAAAAATTCTAAGAATTATAAAATTATATCAAAAAGCATGTTCCTAGTATTTCCTGATGGTTATTTTAGGAAACTTTGATTCTTTTTTTGTTTTTGTTTTGCTTCACCTAATAAAATTATTATTTTCTGTCCATTGATGTAAGTTCCCTGGTTAAACTCTTCCTAAGGCTCTGCCTTACCCACAGACATAATTCAGGCTCCCTCCACAGATCGGAGTCTCAGGTACCTTCCTCCTGCCTTATCTTCCTCCTGCCTTACATTTTACTGGTCAGCAACTTAAAGCACTTTATTAGTTTCCTGCGTGTGCTCTGCAATTTCTTTTTCGATGTCTTTTCTGGGAATGACGTCCACTGTCCTCTAGCCCTGCCCTCTGCTCAATCAGTTAACTCTTAATGTGCCTTTAATATGCAAGACCGCCTCCTACAGGCAACTGTGCCTGACCCTCTGGTTACTGCATCTTGACCTCAGCAAAGGGCCTGGTGCTTTCGGGTAATGTTTATTTACTAATATATTTTGTAATTAATAGTACATAGTTGTGGATTTTTAAAAAACTTTAACAGACATCCATTTATTATTAAAATCATGTTTGCTTAACTGTAAGCAATATTTTCTTAGAGTATCTATATATATATATACAGAATTATACCCAATTTCATACAACTGTGTAAAACATAACAGAATTTAAAACAAAATGCTTTTATCTTGGCAGCCCAGGGTCTCAAATTAAGAGAGCAGCAAAGTCCACTTTACAAAAGCAGACCTAACAAACAAACCGGCCCTTGAATTAGGATCAGGTAATACTCAGCTACAGTTTCTAAGCCCAGGGGAGTCTTGAGCCAGGAGAGGTGCATTTACATTCAGCCATTTAGACAATCGCTAGAAGCTTTCACATAAAATAATTGTTTTGTGGAACACACGTGAAGTAAGCAGTTTAAAAACTTGGCCTGAAATGGAGTAAATCCATCAAATGTTGGGGGTACCCTATAGCCATGGATTGTAATGCTTTTTCATTTGCCCTTAATTTCATGCCTTTTTAAGCCCAGTGAGAAATCTCAGTTAAACTAGTTATTTTTTCCTTGCTCAGAGGATTTATTATAATTGTTTTTATTGAAATTTGTTTTATCTCCTAAAGTGCTACAATATTGGCTAGGAGTATCAATCACAATTTATTGTATTATCAAGCAAACTTTTAAAATAATTGATCATAGAATAAAAATAAAAATATGTTGATATTAGTTACCTCGAGCAAAGTGTTACTTCCTGTTCAACTTGATACATTTTTCTTTCCCAAATGCTTCTGAAATTGGTAAGAACAATTTGATTAAACCAACAATAAATCTGGGGAACTATTTTGAGTAGATATAAATTGGCAAATATAACTGCATTTATGTTAAAGCATTTTTCTGTTCATCAGAATGAGATGAGAAAATTAATATGTAAATCATCAAGTTATACCCCCATGCATTGTGTTCTGCAACGGAAATAGATATTTGGTGATAACACACTTCATTGCAATCTCAGAAATAAATGTTTTAGAAAAATTACTTGACTATCTTTGAGATGTTCATTAAATATTGTATATTTTGAAAGATATACTTGTGTTCAATATCCTTTTTATATATTTTACATATTTTTATATATGTTTCTTTTGTTGACTACTTTGTTACACTTGCATTTACAGTACATAAGACTGTATAAACTGGTTCATCAAGAAAGTTTTGATTAGTATTATAACTTTTCTTCAATTCTTTCTACAATGAACATAAAGCAATATTATAGAATTAAATTTTATGGTTTTTTTTAATTAGAAAAGAAAATAACTTTTTTCCTACTTGGAAGATTTTTACATTGAAATCAGATAGATAGGAATTCAACAAAATTGAGAATGTAATAGGACATTTATAAAATTAAAAGATATTTAACATTTATCTTAAAGTAGCATTCTTATGAGATTAAGTGGATTATTTTATTTTTTAACAAATTATGAAGTAATATTTCTGGTAATACTACAAAACGCAATGACTTTGAGATGTCATTCTTGACTGCTGGTAACCAGTTTTCTACTAGGTTCCACAATACCAGATATTTCTGGGTACAACTAGAGATAGTCATAAATGAAATGGAGTGGTTGTTTGCCTCCTGACCGTCTAGTTGGCTCTGATGACTGATCTCTGCACTCTTGCTGTCTTCCGTCTGCTTTGTTGAGACCACCTCTAGGAATTCCGAGACTAAAAGTCCCATAGAATAGTGTTTATTTCCTATACTATTTTCAAGCTTGGACAGAGATTATTTGCTTATTAGCTCCTCAAATCAGCTGAGATCGTGGCTGACCTTTTGATGTAAAACCTACACAGTAGCGTATAATTAGGCTTGGTTTGTCTCTGTACCTATGCGCCCAGGCATGACATCACATGTGTAGTTAATTATACAGCAACTTTCTTTCAATGTTAAGGACTCAGGCTTATGAAGCATCTACTGTGGGCTAGGCACCGTCATGGATGCTGGAAATACATGTGAAGCAAACAGATAAAAATCTTTGCTCTCATGTGGGGAACATGTTTTTATGTATATCTTCTAGTGGAGAAAAACGAAAGTGGTGGGCATTATAAATAAATAATTGGTTAGGTATAATACAATAAGTATTGCTAAAAATAGATTTGGTTTAGGTACTTTGGGCACTTCTGGGTAGGATGCTGTATTTAAGTGTGATGCTCAGGGTTAGACACATTGAAAAATAACATTTGAGCAAAGACTGGAATAGTTAAAATAAATAATTGTGTAGATAAATTGGGACAAGGGTGCTCCATTCAGAGGCAAAAGTCAGTGCAAACACTTTGAGGTGGGATCTTGCTGGCTTTTTTTTTTAAGTTGTGGCAAAACATACATAATACAACATTGGAAATTTTGAATATTTTCAAGTATATAATTCCATAGCATTAAGTATATTCACAAGTTGTGCTATCATCACTACCATCCGTCTCCAGAACACTTTTTATCTTCTCAAAGTGAAGCTCAGTTCCCAGTAAACGACTCCCCCCCCTCTTGCACCCACCATTCTGCCTGTGCCTCTGTGGATCTGGCCACCCTCGGCATGCCACGCAAGTGGAAAAGTGGAATTACCCAGTATAGGCTACTTTGTGACGGCCATTTCATGAGCATGTCTTCCAGATTATCCCATGTTTTATTATATGTTAGAATTTCCGTTTTTGTAAGACTGGAAAATGTTTCGTTGCATGTATTTACCACATTTTGTTTATTTGCCAACTAATGACCGTGATGGATGCGTCCCACACTCAGCCATGAAGAACGCTGCGATGGCTGTGGGTGCACCAACACCTGTCCCAGCCCCTGCTTTTAATTGTTTTGGTATACAGCCGGGATTGCCCTGCCGGATCACTAGGTGACTCTATGCTTAATTTTATAGTGTTTTCCATAGCAGTTGCGCAATTTTACATTCCCGCCAGCATGCAAAAGGGTTTCAATTTTTGTAAAATCTTGCCAACACTAGGCTTTTTTAGGTTTTGTTCTTGTTTCGTTTTTTGCTATTAGCTATCCTATGAAGGTTGCATTTGCATTTCTCTACTGATTTGTAAGGTCGAACATTTTTTCGTGTGTTCTTTGGCTATTTGCATATCCTCTTCTGAGAAATATTTATTCAAATCCCTTGCCTATTTTTTAATTGCATTATTTGTTTTGTTGTTGCTGATTTGTCAGAGTCTTTTATGTATTCTGATATTAACGCATCATATATATACGCTTTACAAATAATTTCCCATCCTATGGTTTCCTTTTCCTTTTGCTTAAGCAGTTTCTGCTAATGCACAAAAGTGTTTACTTTGATGTATTCCAATTTATCTATTTTAACTTTTGTCACCTGTTTTTGATATATCCAAAAAGTCATTAATGAAGTAAATGTTGTGAATCTTTTGTCCTGTGTTTTCTTCTAAAAGTTTTAGAGCTTTTACAGATATATTTAATATTTGATCCATTTTCAGTTAATTTTCACCTGTGGTGTGAAATAAGGGGCCCACTTCTTTTTTTGCATATGAATATTCAGCCCCAGTTTTTGAAAAGACCATCCTTGCCCTTTAAATGGCATTAACACCATTATTGAAAATTGTTTGACTATATATGAGCAGGTATATTCCTAGGCTTTCTATTCTATTATATTGGCTTATATCTCTACATTTATGCCAATATCATTTTGTTTTATTTATTTTTTTAATTTATCTTTATTGTTGAAAGTATTACAGATATCCCCTCCCCCCATAGACCTCCTCCACCCCACTCCTGCCGCCTCCCAGGCCTTCACCACACTATTGTTTGTGTCCATGAATTATGCATATATCCGTATAAATTCTTTGGTTAATCTCTTCCCACCCCCACCTTCCCTCTGAGACTCCTCAGTCTGTTCCATGCTTCTATGTCACTGAACATATGTTGTTCATCAGTTTATTATGTTCTTTAGATTCCACATATAAGTGAGATCATGTGATACTTGTCCTCTGCCTGGCTTATTTCACTTAGCATAATATTCACCAGATCCATCCATACTGTCCCAAAGGGTAAGGGATCCTTCTTCTTTACAGCTGCGTAGTATTCCATGGTGTGAATGTCCCACAGCTTTTTTATCCACTCATCTACTGATGGGCACTGGGGCTGTTTCCAGATCTTAGCTACTGTAAACTGTGCTGCTATGAACATAGGGGTACATATATTCATTCTGATCAGTGTTTCAAGATTTTTAGGATATATTCCTAGAAGTGGGATCACTGGGTCAAAAGGCAGCTCCATTTTTAATATTTTGAGGAACCTCCACACTGTTTTCCACAGTGGCTGCACCAGTCTGCATTCTCACCAGCAGTGCACCAGGTTCCCCTTTCCCCACACCCTCGCCAGCACTTGTCAGTTGATGATTTGTTGATGGAGCCATTCTGACAGGTGTGAAGTGACACCTCATTGTGGTTTTAATTTGCATCTCTGATGATTAGCGATGTTGAGCATTTTTGCGTGTGTCTCTTGGCCATCTGTATGTAATATTTGGAGAAGTGTTTATTCAGGTCCTTTGTCCATTTTTTAATTGGATTGTTTGTCTTCCTCTTGTTGAGTAGTATGAGTTCATTGTACACTTTGGAAATTAGCCCCTTATCACATTCATCCTTGGCAAATATGTTCTCCCATACAGTGGGGTTCCTTTGTATTTTGAAGATGATTTCTTTTTCTGTGCAGAAGCTTTTTAGTTTGATGTAGTTCCGTTTGTTTATATTTTCCTTTGTTTCTCTTGCCCTAGGAGATGTATCAATGAAAATTCCACTACGTGGGATGTCTCTGACTTTACTGCTTATGTTTTCTTCTAGAATTTTTATGGTTTTGTGGCTTACATTTAAGTTTTTTATCCATTTTTAATTTGTTCTTGTGTATGGAGTAAGTTTGTGAACCACTTTGTTTTTACTGTAACTCTGAGATAAGTTTTGAAATCAGGAGCTATAATTTCCTTTTGTTATAATATGTTATTCTGGTTCTGGTATCAGGACAATATTAGCCTCATAAAAGTGTTTGGAAGTATTCCCCACTCTACAATTTTTCGGAAGAGTTTGAAGAGAATTGTTATTAACATTTTTTAATTTTTAGTGGAACTCACCAGGAAAGCTATCTGGCCCTGGACTATTCTTTGTTATGAGATTGTAGACCACTAATTCAATCTACTAACTAGTTAAAGATTTATTTATATATTCTATTTATTTGTGATTTAGTCTTAATAGTTTGTGTTTTTCTAGAAACTTGTCCATTTCATTGAAGTAATATGATCTATGGTATCCAATTGTTTATAACACTCTCTTGTAATACATTTTACTTTTGTAAATTGGTAGGAATGTTCAGTCTTTCATTTCTTATGTATTTGTTTGTCTTTCCTCTTTACTTCTTTGTCAATCTAGCTAAAGTTTTGTCATTGTTTTTGCCCTGCTCAGAGGACCCATTTCATCCCATTGATTTTCTCAGTTTTGTGTTCTCTCTCTCATTCACCTCTGGGCTAGTTTTTAATTGTCATTATTTCCTTTGTTTTGCTAGCTTTGGGTTTAATTTGTTTATATTTTTCTGCTTCCTTAAGATATAAAATTAGGTTATTGATTAGGTTTCCTTAAGATATAAAGTTAGGCTATGAGTTAAGTTTCCTTTTTTTTAATGTGAACATGTATAGCTATACATTCCTCTCTTACTGCATCCCATAAGTTTCAATATGTTGTGTTCTCATCATTTTAAATTTTATTAAATTTTTGGGGTGACGTTGGTTAATTAGATCATATAGGTTTCAAGTGCACAATTCCATAATTCATCATCTGTATATGGCATTGTGTGTTCACCACCCAAAATCAAGTCTCCTTCCATCACCGTATATTTGACCCCTTTACTCTCATCTACCTCCCCAAGCACCTTTTCCCTCTCGTAACCACCATACTGTTTTCCAGGTGTATAAGTTTTTGTTCATTTGTTGCTTTCTGCTTTATATCCCGCATAGGAGTGAAATCATATGGTTCTTCACTTTTTTCATTTGACTTATTTCTCTCAACAGGATATTCTCAAGAACCATTCATGTTTTCATTTTTATTTTTTCCTGCACTGGCCGGTGTGGGTCAGTTGGCTGAGCATAGCCCCATGCTGTGGAAGGTCGCCAGTTGGATTCCCAGTCAGGACACATGCCCAGGTTGCAGGTTGATTCCCAGTTTGGGTGTGTATGAGAGGCAACCAAACTATGTTTCTCTCTCACACCAATGTTTCTCTCTCTCTCTCCCTCTCTATTCCTCTCTTTCTCAAATCAATAAAAACATTTTAAAAAAATTCCTTATGATCTCTTTTTTGACCTGTTGGTTGTTGAAAAGTGTATTGTTCATGTCCACATGTTCATAAACTTCTGTTTTCCTGTGGCTATTGATTTGTAGTTTCATTTGATTGTGATAGAATAGGTAATTTGTATGATTTCAGTTCTTTTAAATTTATTAAGATTTGTTTTTTGGCCTAAAATATAGTCTATACTAGATAATATTGCACGTTCACTTGAGTAAAATGTGCATTTTGGTGTTGCTGGGTGAAATGTAACCTCTTTGCCCCGTGTGTCCACTGGTCCACAGTTCCCTGTGTGTTTTCATAACCCAAGCCCACTGCTTCCCATATCTTGAGCTCTACTTTAGGTGCCACAGACAAACCACTCAGGCAACCTGCACTCAGGGTATAAAGTTACCATTTCATCTGCCCTGCTCTCTGTGTTTCGTGATGAGAACTCGGGATGGGCCCACTGATCCTCTCAAACTGCCACGCCTTGCCAGGGAGGAGGTGGAACAAGGGTGGGTAAAAACAACATTTCTTGCCATCTGTATTTTTTTATTGGACATTCTTTTGGTTGCTGTAGTGGTTTTGTTTTGTTATTTTTATTTTCAAAGCTTCTGTAATGTTATTTTAGTCAGTGTCTAGTTGTTTATTTAATGTTTCTATGGAGGAATCAGCGACTAGAGTTTCTTAGTCTACCTTTTGCAAACATCACTCCTGCCCTAACATTTTTTTAACCAAAGCAAGTAAGTAAAAGTGGTAAAAGCAGAATGAACAAAGATGAGAAAAATAGAATTTATATTTACAGAGGTAATGAGGCTCTAGATAATAGTGGGCTTTTTAGACCATTAAAAGGGATATAATTTTTATTTTGAGAGAAATGGGAAGACACTCACCTGAACAGATTAAAACTGGCAGTAATACATTGACTGACATATGACCACAGTAGACTGTGGGCAAACAGGTGCAAAGTGGAAGTGTTCTGAAGTGTTTCTACTTTGTAGTCTCCTTGAAGACTGAATGTGCTCTGTGAGCAAGAGAGAGGGATTGAGGGTGGCTCCAAGGTCTTAGGCTGAGCAGCCTAAAGGATTAGTTGCCATTGATCACAAGTAAGCTTTGGAACAAAAAATATCTGGAATTGTTTTAAACAAGCTATTCCTGTTTCTTGGGAGAATCAGCTAATGCTCACAATGTGATTTCCTTTATGAATACTTGCACTCTTGAATTCAATTATCCTTAAATCCTTAGGAGTGGAAGGTTTTTCTCCTTCATTTACTTCATGGATGACTTCCCGGCTCCTCATGTCCCATCCAAAGTCAAGTCTTATCTCAGGGTACTTATGTTGGAAATATAATTTTACTTCAAGGAGAACTTTATCAATACGTCATCACATCCTTTACTAAACCAATATAACGCTAACATCAAAGTACATGGTCCAAAATCATTCCTTTCCTAAATAATGCCATTTGTGGGACATTCAAGTTCCAGTGCAGGCTGAATCCTGGCAAACCTCCTCTCCATCAGGAAGGGGGAGGCACCGTCGAAGCCTCACTTGCAATTTGCTTGCTTCTTGGCATCTCAGTTCCCAGGATTATCAGCTCAAACAAGAGCACACGCATGCCAATATCCTGCAACAGTGTACACGTCGCATTGTGCACTATGCATATCTATCAAATCATTCCTACCAGGCAAACAAATTCTTAACTCTGACACCTAAAACATATGCAAAATTATGTATCTTATCAAACCACGTTGAACTCCTCAGTCAATAACACACAGGGTTACTTTATGTTAACAGTAAGTACTTGTTTGATCTTTTTGTTCCTAAAAGATCCATTTCAAGCTTGCCTCGACTCTAGATAAATGAAAACGTCTCAGAGAATAAATTTAGTTTTACTGCTTACTAGATAGAAACTGCTTATAGCCATACACACTTCTTTTCCTTCCACTATAACCAATCAATGTATATTCCAGTTGAAACTTAAGGTCTTAGTTTCAGGCAGCTTAGTTTTTATATCACCAATAGAAATACTATTAGGAAAGTGTGTGAGTTTTTGTTTGTTTGTTTTTTTGGGGATTTTTGGTAATAACAGGTACATATTTGAAAAATATGGTGATAAATGTTGTTCTGTTTTTATGTAAGAGGTCTGTTGTCTGGCCTTCTTTTAATTTTAAGGAACAACAACAAAAAGATGTGCCTTGGTCCTTAGTAGAAGGTGGAGATTTCTCTATGTTCTTGGTGAAGGTTTACTCTGTGGAGCTATTTCTAGGCTGCAGATTTTGAGTAAAAGGAATGTGGAGGCAGAAATCCTATAACAAGCTCTGGCAGATCAGGCTGGGCTCAGCCCCAAGCAGATGGGTTCATATGGAGGAAGACATGACCAAGAAACTCAGAGCTAGAGGAAAAGCCCAGGCACGTGAGGGGCAATGGGCCCTCATCAGCTCAAAAACCAGAATGTAGCTAGAAAATAATGAGAAACCAAAGGGCGTGTAAGCCCTGGGTGGAGGGGAGGAAAGGGCGGAAACCAAACCCTCCCAAACTGGACAGGAGAGGAAGGCAGAAGCACGTGCGGATTTCTGAGCCAGACCCTTCCTTCCCGCCCTGTTTGAAGAGGCCCTATACTAGGTAAGGGGAGGTGGCCTAGAGCATAAGAGACGGAGGGAAGTGTGCAGTTCCTGGGGAGAAGGGGGCCTACAGCCGGGATCCTAAAGCCCGAGGCGCACACCTCAGTCTGATGTACTCCCTCCCCTCAGGTCTCTACATGTCAATTCTTACCTCTTATAGAATTATGTTTAACATTGGTCTCTGCTATTAAAGCATATAAAATACCTCGTAAAGTAATTTGTAAGACAGCTCCTGAATAAAATAAGGCCTCAAATTTGGCAATATTACTGTCATATAGAAATTGAATAGATGGAAAATATTGTAAACCATACATTTTATGGTGTGTGTATTTAAATGCTTAGATTTAATCTCCAAACGGAGTAAAGTTAAGCCATTTACTTTGATTTAGGTTTGATTAATTGTCTTCAGTTTTCATTTAGAGAGTATTTTACTATTGATCTGACAAAGTATTTGTGCTATGTAAGTGTTTTGTGGGGGGAAAACAAGACAATTTAGCAGGATATGTTGCAACCATCTTTAAAATTGTTTGCTAAATTGCCTTACCCACAGCATAAAGGTTTGAAATAAAAGAAACTCAGATGATTGAAAAGTCTCACATATAATATGAATCACATGAAGGCAATCTGAGATTTTTAAGACTGTTTTCTTCTGGTTTATAGGATGTTTAAATATATTTTTACACCTCTTAGCAGTTTTCATTTTTCAATTTTTGATTCTGATTTCTGCAGTGATTAGGCAGCACCATATCTTCTGCATGATTTTATGTCATTTTTTTAGTGTTTTGCATAAATTATGGTGATTTTAAAAATACATTATAATGTTAATGATGTAATTACATACTTATATTTATAATTTTCAGTATATACAAGATAATGCTCTTTGGCAAATTTACTTTATAGGCTTAAGTGCATTTTGAAAGCTTTGTATTTACATATAATGCAAATAATTTTCTTTTAAAATAATTTAGTTAGTTTTCAATGCAATTTTATAAATGACTCCTTTATTCTAGTCTATTTAAATATTGTTATTATCTCCACACTTGAATTTTGATGGAAATTAATTTTTTATCTTGCATAAGCATAACCAGAGTAATAATACTTGTCATGTATTTAACACTGTATTATGTAAAAATGTTTTCATATTATCTATCAATTTCTTCTATTTGTACCGGATGTGAGTCAACAAAAATGGCATGATAGCATGTATGTCATGGCTAGAGAAGGATCTGACATATATATATATATATAATACTTACATACAGATATTTGTAAATATATAAAGTACATACCCACACTCACTCATTCACACAATTCATATTTTGATACCTTGCATTATGGAAATACAATTTCTTATTCTGTTTTATTCCAATTAATTATGTACCTTCAAGTCTTTGTTTAGACCAAATTTGGATTGTTCTAGAAATGTGTTGGTATTGTTTAACTCTACTTTTCTAACACTAGAAAACAATAATCACACACTCTCTTTACTCCTTTCATATTCAAATGGCTTATGATTCATTATTCTCTTTCCACCCCTTTTTATTCACCACATGTTGGACAAGTTAATCAACATTTTATTTAGGGGGAAGCATGCTTATCAATGAAAGAAAATCCATTAGCAATTTCATCTGAAGTGGTGCTTCCATTAGCTTTTATAAGTAACTTGTTTTTCCTAATTAGATTCCAGAATGTTTACCAGATAATTTAAACTCAAGAATATTTATTTGGTATTCTATTTCAATTGATAGAAAAATGCTCAATATAGACATACGCAAAATGGAATTTATCTGCAAAAAGAAAATCCAAGAGGTAAAATCAGGAGAGACTGATTCAGATGCCCAAAGCATGTCAACGAAATAAACTCTCTAAGCGCCCCCTCCTGTCAACTTTACTTTTGAATTCTCCTTGTCTTTTTTAAAAATGATTCACTTCCTTTTTATTTATTTATTTATTTATTTATTTATTTATTTTTATTGGAGTGATATTGCTTAATAAAGTTATATAGGTTTCAGGTATGCAATTTCACAATACATCGCTTGTATATTGTACTGTGTGTTCACCACCCCAAGTCAAGGCTCCTTCCATCACCTCTTCTACCTCCCATCACCACCCCTTCCCTCTGGCAATCACCATACTGTTCTCTGTGTCCATGAGTCTTTCCTTTTTCTTTGCTTGTGGACATCAATTCCATACCATATTGCTTCTCATTTTTAAAATCACTAAAAAAAAAAAAGCAAGGTTTCACTATCTATGAAAGTAAAAAAAAATGTCCATAACCTGGCTCTATTAATCTAAATTGGGACATATGGCTATTTTTTGGCCAGTTGCAACTGCCTGAAAGACGGAATTGCTGATTGGCTTAGGGCACTCGGGGCACACAGCTGCAGACTGGAGCAGGACCTGCCTCTCCTGCTCTCCTTCGAGAGAAGAGACAACGGCCCACTGATTTGCTAGGTTGAAGAATCAGACACTCCCTGTAAGTGGGCATTTATTTTCTTTCTATAAACTTTGACATTGATGGATAAAACAAAGTATTAATTTTGTAACACAAACTTTCAAAGAGAAATATACTGAAGGCTGGAATCATAGGAAATGTATGACCTGGTATGAAATTGTCAGAAATAGTGAACATTCACCCTCCCCCTCAGGTGCCCATGAGAAGATTCTCTGTCACAAGATGCATTTCTCAATTCTCCTTTTGCAGTGAGCTTGGCCCTGTGATTAGAGCCCACCCTGTGAATGTAGCACACATTAAACATGCTGCTGTAGTCTTGGGGAATTTCAGGAGAGTCTGCATTGTCTCTACTTTCTCTTTGTTAATCTGGCATCCGGAAGGGAAAACTCCGAAGCACTAAAAGATTGCAAAGCCAATATAGTAGGCATGTTGGGTCCCTCAGTCACCATATGGTAGTGAGTTACCCCAACTAGAAACACCTGCAATGGAAGAAATAAACTTATGAAAATTGGGGGTTTTATTATTGAGTAGGTGTTGGTACACTAATTAATATAAAATTAAGTGATGGTCAATAATTTCTATACCAGCTATTTCTATGTATCACTGTTCATTCTCTTATTAACACATTACTGGGGGAACAAACAAGTAGATAGACCTTATTTCTTCTTACAATATTTTTTTCTTTTAAAATGGAAATGAATCAAATTTATAAAACTAATTCCCTGGAGAATAAAAATTTAACTTTTATTTTACCATACATCCTATCATAAATAAAATTTTTTATTTAGAATGACTATCTCAGCATTCTTCCAATGAGCAACTTAAAATCATCTTGTCTCACCTTAGAGGAAATTCCAGACAGACCTCAAAGGCCAGGAATGAGTGGGATTTGGGTTCCTGCAAAGCACTGCAGGAATGCTGAGCCTAGAACGTGAAGGGAGAATTTGAGCAATGAGGCTGAATTTTGGCAGGTTTTAGATCAAGAAGGACATTAAGGAGTTAAGACATACCCTGAAAAAAGCAGGGTCGCTGAAGGATTACAAAGGAAGGAATCAGGATTTTGTTTTAGAAAGGTCACTCTAGGCCTCAAGTGAAAGTTAGCCAAATAAGTACACTTCTCTTTGAGGTCAGATGAAACAAAAAGAATGAGAGACAAAAAGTACTATTCCTATGAACTATGAAAAACAACCCAACTTCAAACCATGATCTATAAAGTTCTGCTAAGTTTAGTGAAAATTGGTCAAGTAAGGAAACTGAAAACAAATCTAAGTCCCAGAGGCATTCAGAACATTGAACTCCAAAGATTATTTGCTTATTAGGGGCCTGTTGTTAAGATTAACAGGCCTTGGTGAGTGGAACAATTTCCTGAGGATGCCACAGCTTTCTCTCTTGATGCTGTGCAGGTAAGATGCACCTGAATTAACAAAAAGCAGGCACTGCATTTTTACAAGAAGGTTGCCTGTCGGAGGGTAAAAATCACATCTTGGGTTGAATACCTTATTTTGCTAATGAGAAATAAATGCCAATGGTTTCATAAAGGACCTGTGACATATAAGGCTTCATTTCAACCCAATTAACTTCCTGCTGGTCCAGACAGGAGCCCAGCTCCCAGGTGTTTAGGCTCTGACAAGGATTCAGAGAGAATGGAAGGAATCCAACAGTCCTGGGTTGAATCATTACCTTGGTCTCGCTTCTCCACTGTCTGTTATCACTGAATGAGGCAAAAAAAGCACCCAAGATATATAATAAACATATATGTATTAGCATGAACCCCTGTAAAGACATTGAAAAAAAGGGAAGTGAGCAAAAAGACCACAAGAAATACACACAATCAATTACACAATAAAGCAAAGTATAAAACACACAAGATTGCTTCGCAAAACCTGGCCAAGCCCAGCCCAGCCTGGTGTGGCACAGTGTTGTTGAGCTTTGACCTATGAAGCAGGAGATTGCTGTTTGATTCCCAGTCAAGGCACATGCATGGGTTTCAGGCTCCATCCCCAGTGGGGGCCGTGCAGGAGGCAGCCGATCAATTTTTCTCTCATCATTGATGTCTCTCTCTCCCTCTCCCTCTCCCTCTCCCTCTCCCTCTCCCTCTCCCTCTCCCTCTCCCTCTCCCTCTCCCTCTCCCTCTCCCTCTCCCTCTCCCTCTCCCTCTCCCTCTCCCTCTCCCTCTCCCTCTCCCTCTCCCTTCTTCTCTTTGAAATCAATGAAAACATATTTATTTTGAAAAAATGGGTAAGAAGACTCCAGTGCCCCTCTCCATGTTTAAAACAACAACAACAAAACCTGGCCATAACTAAAACAATTGTATTCAGAGAGGTTATACTAGAGGCAGAAAGCCCAGTATAGGACAGTTTAAATAACCTGGACTATTCTAAATTTGGATGCTGAGAGTAAAAATGTATAAAACAGTGCAGGCCCCTTGTGGATGCCTTTATCTTCCAAGTATTTGCATGCACAAGGCTTGCGTTCATATTTGCCACCTATCCAAATCGAGTCTTTAGGAAAAATAACTATGCCTTTCTCATCTTTGAATCCCTAAGTTTTTCTTTTTTAAAATAGGTGACAGTGTTTAAAAATATTCATTGTTGAGGGGAAACATAAAAGCATAAGCATGAATAAATGAGTGAGAGACTGAGTGATTGAGTTTGCTGTAATGGGAAATCTTTTGATTCTGTCTTTGGTTGTGAGGAAATGTGGAGAAGCAACGTGCATCTCCAGGATTCTTCAGTCATTTGCATAGTGTTAAGTGCCCAATCTATATACCAGCAAATCCACAAATCATCTGTATATTGTGGTGATCAGAGAGGTGGGGTGGAGGTGGGAGAGAGTATGGGGGGATAAATGGTGATGGAAAGAAATAAAATAAGAAAAATAAATAAATGAAAGTAGTTTATATTAGCAATAAATGTCTTGTAGAATACATTGCTTAAGAATGGCTGGCTGTTGTTAATGGCAGTCTGCTATATGAATGAACCATTGGCACCACCCAGGAGGTTATTTGTGTCCCAAAATACCATGTAGAACAAATCATTGTTTAAATACAGTACATTTGACATAACTGAGTTCTGATTTCAGTGGAGTTCTTTGAAAAATAGATCACTACACAGAACCAAGACAATGGGGACTGGCTGTAGCCCTTCATATGTCATGTTTTCACTTGATCCACTGTCAGCAAAAAGAGCTATTCTTAAGCCAGTGGGACATTTGGATGTGGAGTATGTTCAAGGTTTAAAACATTGCTGTTTTCTTTGCTTTTCCTTTGCTTAAGGATGATGCTTAGCTCTACTGGGCTAGCTCTGACTAAAGATGCAACAACAGTGATGGCTCAACTTGATGGTTAAAGGGTGACCTGTCTCTTCTCTGCCTCCTTGTTACCTGGGTCCTGAGAAAACTATTGAATGGCTTACCTGTCTCTCTCCTTCTGCTAACAGGCAATGTGGAGATAGACATCGGTCCTTGAATTCAGCTAAGAAAGAGTTCAGAGCCAACAACTCTAATGCAAGAGAAATTTTATTCATCAAGCAGAGAAAGTACACTTGAGAAAAAGAATAGAGCGGGTGCTCAAAATGCTGCTCTGGGGTGTTGGCAAGGACTCCTTTTAGCCAGGAGGAACTAACTGCTTCCTTCTTCCAGCTTACCGTTGGAGCCTGTCCTGTCCTCTCCTCTCCTTGTATGGGAGTCGTAAGAGGCTTTTCTCTAGCTCCAGTTCCTCTTCTAAAGGGGTCTAAACTGCATGACTAGGTATGAGACAGGGGAGGAAAGGTTGCCCTGGGGGAGAAATCTTCGGCTACAGTACTTGTTTTCCCAGTTTTTCCCTTTGCTAGGCACCTGGAACTTTCCACCCAAGGTGACATTCTCTACCTGGACTACGGTTGCTGTTCCACTCATGTCTAGCTGCCTACTCTATCATTTCCCTTATTAACAAAATGAATAGCAACATGTGCCAGGATAGGAGCACAAGGACTCTAAATACAAATAAGTTATGACTTCTACTTTCTAACAGATTATTAGAAAGTTGGGGATAATCCTAGGTACCTTGCAAGATGTGTTGACAGTGTCACAACACCTGGCCCACAGGAGGGACTCACAAATTGGTATTTGTGTGTTTCAATCTCTCTCTCTCTCTCTCTCTCTCTCTCTCTCTCCAGACTGGTTATTTTGTACCCTAGTAGTTTTTCAAAATCTTTAGACTTGGGAAAATAAAAAATATTATTCAGACTTATAAATGTTTTTTGCTAATTAACATTTTGATAGAAGAAAAAGATTGGTTGGGAATAGAGAAATGTCTGAGTTTAATATACTAATTTACTATCAAAGGTTCTAAATGACTAAATGTCTTATCTCTAGACACTTAGTTGTCATCCAGTTGATTGGGACCTAAAGCTTTATTTCACAGGATCTTTCAATTGAATGACTCTTACAGAATTTTGCTGGGGAGAAACTTGAGGCCCACAGAGGACTTGTGAGCAAAAGGAAATAAGAGTGATGCACAGCTGGTCAGAGGCAGATTGTGGACTGCACTCTCCTTGCCCCACAAGCCTAGATTATATCCAGCCACCTGGAAATCCATAAAGTGCAGAAGACAGGAAGGGGCAGATGAGGAAAGAGGGCTGCTGGATCCAATTTGCAGCCCATGGACTAGAATCTTCGTGTTATTCCAGGTCATCAGGTGACACTGCAGTGAACACAACTCAGAAAGGCTCTCCATTTCTGTTATCACACCACGACAAGTTAGTTACCAGTCCCTGGGCCCAGTGGTGATTTCCTAGCCAAACAGATGCAAAGTTAGTTCAATGATTTCACCAACAGGTCCTTAATATTTACTTTTTTTGAAAAGTAATGGTAAATTCATTCTAATTTTAATTGAGCTACCTCTTTAATATTTAAACAGTGGCGATTTAAAAGTCTATATACTGTTGAAGGGCAGAGGCTGGGCAGTCTGAGGGAGGAGATCAGGATTTACTGTGGCATGGCTGAAGTGAGGGGAAGGGGTTTATTGTCTGAAATCTGCTCAGGGCACTGTTCTTATTTTCTTCACCTGATCCTTAAAATAACATTTAGGCTTCCAGCTCTGCTCTACTCAGACTTAGAAACACACATAAAAATTGTGAAGCCACTAGGAAAATGGGAGACACTGGCAAAGTGATATTCCTTCAGTGCATAGAAAGAGAATCGATGTAAGTTAAATTTTGTAATTTGAAGATGCTCAAAAGCAGAGTGGAAGCTTCTAAGCTGATAGAAGAGACAAGAAATTCCCACATCTTCTTTCTGCTCAGCAAGCTTGGCATAGCCTCCAGCTGGAAAGGGGATAAACGACTTGGCAAAAAATCATATTTCTTTGTCACTACAATTTTTCTTCAAACAGGATAGATCAAGAACACACATACCACCCTGGCCTGTTTTGCTCAGTGGTTAGAGTGACGGAGCTCAGACTGAAAGGTCCCGGGTTCCATTCCAGCCAACAGCACATACCTTGGTTGCAGGCTCGATTCCCAGACTAAGTCTGGGCACGTTCAGGAGGCAACCAATTGATGTGTCTCTTTCGCATCGATGTTTCTCTCTCTCTCTCCCTTCCCTTCTCCTAAAAAGCAATGGAAAAAATATCCTTTGGTGAGAATAAAAACAATTTTTTTTTAAAAAAAAACACATGTACCCTTCTTCATAAGGGGCTTGCTCCTTCCTATAGGTGTATTCATGTGGGCTGTTTCTTTAATCTGGAATCCTTCAGCTTTCTCCTAATGTATTGTTCTAAGCCCAGTATCTTCAATACTTCTCCAAGTTCTATATCCTCTGTTTATCTCTTCTTTTCTTCTGTGATTTCTTCATCTGGGACTTCCAATATAATCTGTAAAGTCCTTTTTACTCCTGAAAGCACTCTTTCATTTACCATCTTGAATTGCTATCAACATAGAGACAGCACAGAGGAACATAATTTAAAACCATGAGATGTTTCCTACATTGTGATTCAACTTCTAATTAGCTTCCAAGTCTAAATTTTTAATCTTTAAAGTGGGGAGAGTATATGGATTAAACTTGGATTATGTGGAATAAATGAGTGAGATAGGGTTTAACTATGTGGTCATAGCTTTCTTTTAGGTGTCACCTGTATATAATTTATGAGAGAGGGAAAGTTTCTTTTGGCTATTTGCAATGTCACTACAGTTCTAAGTTATAAAATAAATGCTCAATAAATATTTGAATAATTTATTTAACTATTCCAATCCCTGTGTAAAATTACAAAGGTTACCTTGCACGATTTTATATCACCTCAACTACAAATCTAAAGGCCAGTAAATAAAACACATATTCATCATCTTAACTTGTAGTAGCACCTTGCAGCTCTTCTTTCTTTTACAGGTACGAATGGTTGGAAGATGCACTTTCCTGCACTCAGCCTCTCTCCTAACATTGGAATGCTAGGTGAGTAACTTGAGGCTGTCTGATTTGCTTTGAATAACAAATTGCATTCTCATGCATATATCCAATAAGTGCTTTTGGATGATAATGGTATGATGATCACTCACACCAAAAAAAATTGAGTGGATGTTGGAAGGATGGTGTTTATGAAGTAAAATTGAAAGAATTAACATGTTTATTATAACCTAGCAATAGCCAGGGGGAAACTATCCATAAGCATTCTTATTCCATTCCATTTCTGCATGTATCTGATTCTTATCATAACAGCCCCAGGCAAGCTGCAATAATGAGAGCAACATATGGCACTTGAAGAGCGCCAAGGAGAGAGCATGATTTACAGGGCACTGTCAGGGGGAGTAATAGAGCAAATGCTCATGTTAAGAGTAGGAAATTGGTTCCAGAAGATAGTTAGGTCTTATTTCTGTGTTCTGTGAAGTCTCTCTGTCTCATATTATTTTTGTCATCATCTTTTCTACTTTTTTCTTTATTTTAAAACATACTGACCATTGAAACAGGCTTCGAGTATTGCCTAAGAATAACAGTGGAAGTTCTTTCCCTTCCAGCCAAGACCGATTTTGTGAGATACAAAGATGCATAAACTCAGTTTAAGGTTGGTGGAGATATTTCTACATAATGACCAAAGAGGAGACAAACAAGTTATAAATGATAAATTCTAGTCAAATAGATTATTTGGTATTATATAGACAGACAACATGTACATCTTTGGCTCATTTTTAAAAGTGTGTATGTCAACTAATTTGGATATGTTATCACCATCATTGGAAACTGTTGATGGTGGTCGTCCAGTCCTCACAGAATCATAAAACTAATCTAGACAATTATCACCTTGTTAAGTATTGAGTCAATGTCCTCATTCGACATTTTTCAAGAACATGCTTTTTTTAAGAAAAAAAATATGTCTTGCAGAAACCCAGAATTTTAGAAAATCATGCTTGTTTGCTTGTTTGTTTTTAATCTCACTAGACATTTCTCATAGCTCCATGAAGAACTAGGCTGTATCTAAAGGCTTGTGCTAGAAAGAGGAGTCTGTGACAAAATTTAAAAATATGAAAGCAATTTGCTCCAAGTGTTTCTTCGAGATGCCTGCTTAAGGATGGCATATCTTGCCCTGGCTGGTGTGGCTCAGTTGGTCGAGCATTGTCCCATGCACCAAGAAGTTGCCAATTGCATTGCAGTCAAGGCACATGCCAGCAGCAACCAGAGGAGATGGTCCCCTCTCCTATACGTTAAAAGATCTCTTTGTGGGTCCCTCATCTCTCCTGGTTGCTGCTGGAGTGGAGTTCTTTCGATATCCTGAGAAAAAGAATTTTCTGAGACTAGTGGGAGGATGAGACATGGTAGAAAGCTTTATTTCCATGGAATTACATCCCTGGGTTTCCAAAGTCCCATTTCCCTTAGTCAGGTCATATAAGTGTAGCTGGGGCCTCAGTAGAGCTAAAAATCAGAGCCTGTGTTTAGAGTTTCCTTTCCATATTGCAACTGGGTCTAGTCCAGTATCAGGCTAGCTTAGCTTGTGTTTCCAGCTGCAGCCCATCAGTCCATTGCATGTGGGATCTGCAGGGCCACATTGCTATGGAGGAAACACGGGCAAAAGTCCCATAAGCCAAGAGTCAAATGCAACAAGAGCATCCCGAGAGAGGAGAAACAAGAACACAAGCTCCTTTGTTAGTAGATTATGTATTCCCAAATGTTTGCCTGCTTGCATTGGCCAAGCCCATTCTGGCCAATGATCTCTGTCCCCTTCCCTAGTCACCCCAACTTTACTTGGCATGTGTCTATCTTCCTTTTGCCCAGTTCCCTGCAATATGAAATTTCAGCTTAAACAACATGCCAATAATGTCTGGCCTTCCCTTTGTTCCTTGCCTATTATTAATACCTAGCTAATTATGACTGTATCAAAACCATATGCAAACTGAAGGACTTCAGCAGGATTAACATTTTTAACAGATGGTACAGCCAGGTAAGTCACAATGCAGGACTGATCTGCTAACTGAAAACTACTGTAGTCAACAATAAATGTTCCTACAAAAAAGAGTCATGAATATACAACTTCTAAATATGCATGAAATAATTTTGAGTCATAACTCAGACTGTATCTAAAATATTCTTCCGTTTGCAGAAGCTTGTAGGACAGAGCTGAAATTGGCGGCCACTTCTATTCAGAACCAATGAATATTTTATATTAGTTCATCTCTGAATTGTAAAAGATTTACATCTTGAGGACATTAAAATTAACTTAAGAGATTAATGCATAATAACCAAAAAGTAGCTTCACTCTGAATTTAAATTCATGGGAAGCCTTGTTCTGAGATGGGCAGCCTGCCACCAGCAGTACCCTGTCCAAAGCAGCTCTGCTACGGCATTTTTCTCAAGTCAGAGGCCAACAGAATTGTGTTGTACTTATTTAAATAATAAGTCTGACAATCGTTTCTTTGGTGAAACAGCTATTTCCAAAAGGTTCTCTGGGACAAAGATGATGAAGAAAAAGACAAGATGAGCTCATCTTCCATAACCTCCCAGGGCCCACTGGGAGAAAGAGAAATCTCCACACACAGAGCTCAGATTCTGGTGTGTGTTCCAAAGTGTGCTTTCTTTCTTTGAAACATCAGAACTAATAAATATGGTTAAAACCCCAGTGACAATAAGTCTTAAAGGCAAAATTGGTTGCTAGAGCTCATTTGGATCTGTTGTTTGCTCAAAGGGATGAATTTATTTTAAAATTTCCAATGACGGGACCAGGCTGAGAATATGTTGGAATAACTGGACCACTGCAATGCCTTCAGTGAAGTAGAAAAGGCCTGTGATGGCAGCATTTGCTTCTGCAACAACCTCAAGAGGCACCTCGAGGGCTGAGAGACTTGCAGTTGTGAGAACAATGTAAAGGGTGGGAGGAGTCACTAAAAAACCCAAGGTCAAGTCTAGGAGTGACTTTGAATAAATTGTTGTGACTTTGTGAACTTGGTTTCCTCCTCTGAAAAGTAGTGATAATAATATTTATTGGGCCTGTTTGGAGATTAAATGTGACAGCTTATGTGAGAGAGCTTTATACCCAGAGCCTTTCCTACTTCTAATTATCTCCTCCATCCCCTCTTCATTGATGATTCATGTAAAGCACAAAGTGGTCTACTAGCAGTAAAATATTTGAGTTGCTTTCAGGAGTACTTTTTCTGTGTGGATCTGAATGTTAGTGTAACTGTGCTCACCTCTGAGTGTGTATGTGTGAGAGAACCAAAAAGAGAAGATCTTTCTGGTAGAGGAAATTATCGGCTATCTTGTGAAAATGTTGGTTAAGTAGGCAAGATTGATGAGCTGGATTGCTCCTCCTGACCCATCACAGCCCCACTCAGGTCCAAACCTCCAATGGAGAAGGTGTGTATCTATGGGAGAAAGCACTATGTCTATAGTGTTCTATTCTTTGGTCTTCTGAACTGACCCGGGGCCTGAGGTGCAAGTTTTTTGCCTACACCCAGAGATGATGTTGAGCCTTTGTCCCTTGGGACTGCAAGATAAATGCTACCATCAGTTTCAATCTTAGAATACTTGAAACTACCAAATTATAGTGCAAAGGGACCTAGTGGGTCCACCTTCAGTTCTCAAATTAATAATAATAATAATAATAATAATATAATCCTGAAAGACATATCAGGCCCCACGTATCCACTGGCCATAAAGACTTTAGCTGAGTAGAGGGAGGACCAGAACCCCCAAGCTCCCAAGGAGTCCAGGGAAGCCCACTGTGCAGCTCACTATTCCCACCAGCAGCCTCTGACCTGATTGACTCTGCCCTGCTCTGCAGCTCCTACTCTGGTTTCTGCTTGTCGCCATGGATTGCTGGCAGTGCCATCCAGAGAGAAGGCCTATCAGTGTATGTGCTAAGAACAAGTTGTTAGATCCCCTCAAAGCTCCCAAGCCTTGGTGGGAGGTGGAGACAGAGATGGGGCTCGAGACAGAACTGTGCTGTGTCCTCTGCTGGAGAGATCCAGAGTGGGACAGTGTGGCAGCACATTTTCTCTTGTTCCCAGAAGAATTTCTTTATACCCAGAACCTTTCATACTTGTGATTATCTCCTCAATCTACTCTTTCTCCAAGTAGCTCAAAACCAATTGACATGTCTCACCTCTAAGGTATCTGCCTCACTGGATTTCTACGATTGACTGTGATACTCTGTGGAGAATTTCTGGGACAGTGCATGGTATACAGAGAGAGCTCAATAAATAGGAGGTGCATTTCCATCATGGTGTAAGGATTATCATTACCACCAAGAAACACATTTGTGGGTTTCTTTGTTTTTGTTTTGTGTTGTATTTTTAAATGAGAAACTAAAACATAGCATAGTCAAGAATCTTGAGGAGTAAATTTGATCTGTCACTGCCTGAGAATGTTCCTGAGGCATCTGGAAAGACTCTTTAGTATTATGATCTTATCTTTCAATATATATTTTTTTCCTTTTGAGTCTTTTTCAGATTACATTTCTCAAAAGGAAGCAAGATGACTTGTTAAAAATGTGCTTCACAGTAAATTATTTAGATTTCTTGAGAGTGTGAGATAAGAAAATCATTGTAAAGCATCAGTTACCTTAATGATATCCTATTTCTTGCATATAAAATGAGCCTAGTTCACCTGCCATAAATTGACTTTTTATGTAAGATGTCAGAAGCATGATCAGTTTCACTCAGTGCTTGATCTCTTGCCAAGAAACTCATGTCAACATAAAATTTAGAAGCATTGTTATCTTAAAATCTCAGATAAGGGATCTCCAACTTTATGTCCCACCCCCACAGAATAGAATTTTATTTTCTTTTGTGCTTGTCTAGAAATGTCTTTATTCTGTCAACACCAGGCAGTGAGCAGAGAGATGGACCTGTACACTTGGTAGCACAGGATTCCGTCCACCCGTGGTAACTATTCTCTGATTTGTTTCTGTTTCTTAGCCCAGTGATTCCCAAACACTGGTCCCCACACACTGCACGTGTGTCTGAGAATCTTCTGGAAAGCTTGTTAAAACACAGATTGCTGGACCTCAACCCCAGAATGTCTGATTGTGTAGGTCTTGGGCTGAGCCTGAGAATTTGCATTTCTGCCACTTTCTTGCACAAGACTTCTGCTGTTGCTCCAGAGACATAATTGAAAGCCCCTCTCCTAGAGGACATCTTCTTGCTGTGGATTTCGGGAAACAGGATAAAGTGTTCAAGTTTCTGATCCTGATGAATAACCTTCCATACTAGCTCTTTGATGTGGTTTTACCTCCTACTTCTCACCAAAGGCTTTGGTGGAGCATGTGCTTTGAATGTTTTGTTCAGAATACAGGATGAAGGGCTGATAAACACTTTCTGTAAAGGATTGGACTTAAATTATTCTTGTCTTTGTGGTTCATGTAGGGTATCTATTGCAAGTACTTAACTCACAAATTGTAGTGTGAAAACAGCCATGGATAATATGTGAACAAATGGCCATGTTTGTGTTCCAATAAAATTTTATTTACAGACACTATGAATTTCATATGTCCTGCAATATTGTTCTTCTTTTGATTTTATTCAAATACATAAAAATATACAAAACATTCTTAATTCTTATGACATAAAATACCAGGGGTCAGGGCCAGGATTGGACCACAGGTCTTACTTTGCTCAACCCTAGGGTAGATCCTTGTGTCCAGTGCACCTAATGATAAATGATACCTTGTTAAATAACCAGGTACCGAGGATGGTCAGGACACCCTGCTGTTTCTGTCCAATAGCAGGAGTTTCTAAGGACCGACTGGGCTCAGCAGAATTATCTGAGATTACTATATTGATAAATTACATCTTCACCAACAAACCCAGCTAGATTCTTACTCTTTAAGGCTGAAAGAAGCTAAGACATCTGTTTTTCAAGCAAGCAAGCAAAAAAAACCTAATGGCATGTGTGATTTAACACTCAATGGGTTTTTAGAGACCCCACCTTTGCAATATGCAGCACAGTGCTGGGCAGAGTGGGTCCTTAATGAACACTAGACGTGAGAAAATGTGTCCTGATAGAGAGATTCTCGATAACATTGGATTAATAGCAGTGTTCTATTGTTTATATAAAGATTAAGTCCATCACTCAATTTACAATGTCCCTTTTTATTATCTTTATCTCTTACTTGAAATTCTTTAATGTCATGAATAATATTTTTTCTTTCCCAAATTGCTGCATCCCCTCTGCACATCTCTCTCAGTGTGAACTTAAAGCTCCTGGGAGATTTGCATATCCAGGTTCTGGGTTAGATACTGAAACACTGCATGCTTTCAGGCAGACTTGTTGCTGAGACTCTGCACTACAGTATTCCAAAATGTAAAACCAGAACTAGAAGTGAAATGAATTTGGTTAATGTGTGCCTGTCCTGGGACACAGGAATTAAGAAGACACAGGTGACTGAGCAAGTGTTCACATCTGAGTAAAATTAAATTAATCTACTCATCGACTTTTAATCTCCAATTAAAAGTAAGCTGCAGAATATAGATTTAAACAGAATGCCCACCTGTGCCGTGTCCTAGACAATGATTGTTTAATTTGTGACAGATACTGACAGGATCCAGTTAACCTGACCCCATGCTTTGAATTGCAGTGTTTGTGCCGAGGATAGCTCTGCTTGACTGATTTACTTTAAACTGCAAAAGACAGTGAGATCTAAGGCACTTGAAGCAAAAAGATGCGTGTCCTTGAGAGGGAGCATTAATTAATGATGGCAAAGCAATCTGGTACTAAAGTGCCACATTATTGCTCAACATGCTATTATAATTGAATTACATATTCTGTGGGGAGAAAAGAGCTATTCTGGCTGTACAATTAAATGCCACTTTATAAAGCAACCAACAGTGTCGCCAGTTCTGCACCTCCTATTGAATATGAGTTGAAGGTGACGGTGGCACTTTTCTACTTAAGCCTAGAAATCCACCTGGAGAATGAATTAGCAGTGAGGGCTCCAATCTTCTTCAGCAGCCTTTAGTCATGGAAAAGGTAGCTGAGTGTCAGGAATCACTTAATAACCAAAATGGAGGTCCTTTATACCAAAGGTTTCTCATATGGCAGATAAAGCTACCTGTCTGCTCTTCCTACCTCAAAGGACTAATTGAGAATAAAACATAAATCTAAAAATGCATCATTCTTTCTATTATAATGGCAGCTTTTTCTCAGCAAGATCGGTTTTGGATCCTGAGTCCTGGGTACCACATTTGGGATGGGGCATTCTTTTTGATGAGACCAGGAGTGAGAAAAGATAGAGGCTGAGAGCCAAATTCCTCAAGGCTGGCCAAGGCCAGCAAGCCACAGTTAGTCTGTAAGCATGACTGAATAGGTTGAGTCAGACAGATTGAAGGAAGGAATCAAAGAAAAAAAAAAAAAAAGCAAGCAAAAGGTGGAAAGTGTGCTGCTCTATTTCTTGCATCAGTATTTAAAAAGGGCACCTGTCTTTCTCTGTCTTTCTTATTTCACTTAGCATAATAATCTCCAGGTCCATCCATGCTGTCATAAGGCATAAGATTTCCTTTTTTAAGGCCACATAGTATTCCATTGAGTAAATGTACCACACCTTTTTAATCCACTCAACCACTTATGGGCACTACCATATGATATCACTTATATATGGAATCTAATGAACAAAATAAACTGAGGAAGAAAATAGAAACAGAGGCATGGATATATGGAACAGACTGATAGATGGCAGAAGGCAGGAGGGAGGGGAGAACTGGATAAAAAGAGGTGAAAGAATTAGTCAAAGAACATATATGCATAACCCATAGACACAGAAGACAGTGTGGTGATGGCCACAGGGAAGGGGTGGTGGAAGCTGGGGGAAGGGGGCAAAAGGAGGGAGAGATGGGAACATCTGTAATAATGTCAACAATAAGAATAAAGTTAAAAAGAATCAAAGTACAAATATATAAATATATTTATTTAATAATATATTTTAAAGGTCAAAAAATAAAAATAAAGTAAATATAAAGGGCACCTGCTGCATTATCCCACTTGCTTTGCCTTTGCTTCCCCTGATACTGTGACCTTTCTCCTGTTTGTGAGATGGTCATTTAGCCTCAAAATGTGGCATTAAATGGAGTGAAATTCTACCAGATCAAAGCCTGCTCATCCCTTTCCCTTGTTCCATGGTTTATCACATCTCTCCAGCTATACTTCTATGTACATTCCTATATTTTCTATAATTGCATTTTACTGAATTAATCTGAGATATTTTTCCAGGGCTAAGAGGATCACATGCTCTCAGAACAATTCGCACTGACAGTGATGTGGCTGTTCTTCACTGAAAGGAAATGTTTGGTGTTATTCTGACTTTAGAATCAGTCACATCAGGGTTCAGACCTTCACTTTGCTTATTATTTGCTGAATACTATTGAGCAAATTACATATTTTCTTTGAATTCTAGTTTTCTTTCCTGTAAAATGTAAATAAGAATATTAACTTCATAGATCTCAAATAAAAATATCTAATGAATTAAAGCATCAAACATAGTACTTCGGCATAAGAAGATATTCAAAAATCTTCTTAAGAAAAAAAAATTGGGGTAACAGATTTCAGTGTCCACTTTTCAGAGAGAGTGTCAAAAATAAAAGCAGAACTCTTTTGTTCTCTATGACTTCTAAGCATGATGTTAGATTAAGAGATACTTTTCTTATACATGCATCTGAGCTTGCTAGAATCTGAGGTAAACAGTAGTTTTCTGTCATTGTTGCCAGGATATGTCTGGTACATCCCAAATCTAGTCCTTTCTGCCTCTCTGTTGCCTCCCTGAATTTCCATCCCCAGCTCTTCCAACAACCCTCCCTCGTTACCTATTGTCCCAGCTTTCCCTCCCAGCTTGGACTCATTAGTCTACATTGTATGATATATCACCATGCTAGTTATCAGCAGTTCCCAAGTACTGGGCAGATCAGAGGAATCACCTGGATCTTAGTATAAATATAGTTGAAAATCTTACTAGGAAAGAAGAGAATACAGTCATATAAATTCAGCCCTGGGACCAGCAGGGTTCATTCATTTTGCACCAATCACAGACATTGTTATAGGACCTGGACACTTTACTGGACATCTGGCAAACTTTTCCTGTGGTGTCTATGCAACTACAGACTGGTCACACCCCTGAAGTGGGCTGTTAGAGCCTGAGGGCAGGTTACCACCCTTTGCTCCTCCAGGCCGACTCCCCACCCCGGCATGACATAGATATTCTTCAACCCCATCTACATATTAAACTCATCTGGGAAAATCCCCTAGAGGACAGTTAAATCATAATCTGTACATGGGATTCAGGGCTCCCAGGTGATCCTAGTAGCCACCAGGGCTGAGTGGCTACCCAGTAATTACCTACTGATTTACTCATAAGGAGAGTGGCTTATAGGAAACTATGTTGAACTGGTTGGAGTTGAGAGAGGAATGGATTCTCTAAAGCTAAAAGCAGGAAGCTAAAATAAATTGAAGCAAAGAAGGAGGTGAAGTTGTTCAAAATAGGAAAATTGAGATAAGAACACTGGCTAGTGGTTGCTGATTGCATTTACCTGCTACCTACCCTGCTCTTTTCACTCACATCTCAGAGTGACCCTGGACTGGTGCTTTCTCCCCTCCATTGCCTTACATCACCTAAAGAAAGAGTTTCTAGAAGAGTCAGGAAAAAAGAAAATGTTCAAAATAGATCTTTCTGACTTTTCTTGTTGCTGCATTAATTAATGCAGAGCCAGCCTGCCTCCTTCCTTCACCCAAGAATGGCTCAGAGAAGCTACGGTAACAACTCCACAGCAGAAGGGATTGAGTTAGCAGGGTTATCTGGACCTGGGCTTGGCCCCAGGGAGGTGGGAAGGCTCAGGAAGCCACTGAAGATTCCACAGTGCTCAGTCAAGTTTGCCATGGTGGGAAATAATATCAAGAATTTGAATCGGACATACACATACACAGAGAGTGCAAATACTAGTGTCTCCAGTCTACATCATGAGAGAGAACAAGGCCAAGCTGTCTGCTCTCATTAATCCTATTAACATCATACTGTAAGTCCTGCTCAGTGCCATAAGCCAAGAAATTAAAATAAGTGACACATAGATCTGAACAATAACTAAAATAACTATCCCTACTAAAAGACAATAGATTGTACATACAGGATATCTCATGAGGTTTGCAAAAAAATACTTCACAATATTCAAAGTCAACTGACAAAATCTATTGTATTTATATTTACTAACAATAAACAATTTGAAACAAAGAAGAAATAACACTTTTTTAATAGATAAAGAAATATTTTTTACTTGAAGCTAAAATCTATATTTAGCTATAAATCTAAAAACATATTCAGATTCTTATGCTAAAAACTACAATAATCTAATGAAAGAGATTAAAGAAGACCTAAATATTTGGAGGACATATCATATTCATGTATTGAAAGACTCAGTCTTTAAAAGATGTTGATTTTGTCCAAATTCATATATAGATTTAATTCAATTTTAATCAAAATCCCAGAAAATTTTGTTATAGATACAGATAAGTGGTTTCTATAATTTATGTAGAAAGGCAAAAAAATAGAGTAGCTAAACCAATTTTGAAAAAGAATAAAACTGGCACAGTTATACTGCATGACTTTAAGGCTCCTATAAAACAAAAGCCATCAACAGAGCCTGGTATCTGTGAAGAAAGGGTCATGGGGATGAAAATGAACAAATAATTGAAGGAAAGCCCTGCACAGATATGGTCATTGGCTTTGAGAAAGGTGCAGAGACTAGCCAAAGGGGCTACAGAGCCTTTTAACAAGTTATGTTGGAATAATTAGACATCCAAATGCAAATATCAAAATTATGCCCTGGTCTTGGGTCAGAGGTTTACATAAGGGACTGTGGACCCAAGAAGAATCTCTTAAATTTTATTTTAAGAGGAGGTGGGGGGAATTGCTAAGTATTTAAGGTTAAGGTGTCAAATTTAAATCCATAATATGAAAGAAGTTAATACCTTCCATTCACCTTGCAAATGTCAGCTATGAAACTTATTCTACTAATTTGGCTGCACAGCAAATTATCCCAATATTTTTCCTCTGCCTCAAACATTATTTTAAATTGACTGATACTCTCAGGGAGAGCAATCTTGGGAGACATTTAACACTCTTAAGATGACCACCACTTGCTTCAAAGACTTCTTTGTGATAGGCCAGTCTCTCCATGTACTGGGACATCAGGTACCCAATCTGTCTGAAAGGGAAGGGTTTAGCTACATTCTGCTCTAGTTCACTCTATTAAAAACATCTGATATCCCAGGGCTGCAGAGACAATAATGTGGGACAATCTAAATGTGAGTTCTGGTCCAGCATTTCCTGATAGCTTCAGCTCAAGGAGTTTCCAGAATGCAAACACTACTGCTCCGAGCTCTGAGTATAAATAATGGCTGTTCCTCATGGTAAATATTTTTGCGTATCATGGTGTATAGAAATGCTGAACACTTCCCTAACTACACTTTCTCCCACTTTCTGGACACAGAAAACATTAAGGGTAATTTCTCCACCCACTGATGAAGCAAAATATCCACATATGGCTGCTGATTAAAACTGAACTTTTGTTTAACTATTTAACAAATACGTATTGGTTGAGCCACCATGGGCCAGGCATCTGGAGACACTGGAGCGACAACACAGAGCAGATGTGTGTGCACTGTCATGGAATTCGTAGCCAACAGGGGGCAGATAAAAGAGTCACAAAATAAATATCAAATTAAAACTGTTGCAAGTTCTCAGACAGAAAAACAGAAGATACTCCATGTAATGTCATATATTTCTCAGAGTTTATAATTTTCCATGGAAAGCAGTAGAAGATGTTTTTATTCCTTTTTTTAGCCAATGAGGAAGTTCAGATACTTGGAAATTCAGGAGCTTACCAACAGCATCAGAAATGGGAAGCAAGCCTTTCTTTTTTATTTTTTAATCCTCACCTGAGGATATGTTTTTATTGATTTTTGAGAAAGACAGAGAGCCATCGATGTGAGAGGGAAACATTGATGGGTTGCCTCCTATACACACCGCAACTCGGGGTGGAACCCACAATCGTTTGTGTGTGGGACGGCGCTCCAACCGACTGAGCCACCTGGCCGGGGGAACCCTTTCTTTCCTAATTAAGTCCTTTCCACTCTCCACTTCACCATAAACATTCCAAAGAGAGAGTAATTGAGCTTTACCTACATAATAACCTGGAGTTTTTTAGAATGACTGAGATATATCAACCAGTCACCATCAAATACAACAAAGTGTCAGAAACACTAAACAAAAATGGGCAGGCAAAAGATAATTCAATCAGTTAATACCAGATGTCCATGTTGGTTAGAATATCTATTCTCAGAAGACAGAGAGAGAGAACTGAAAGAAAACTATCCCTTCACAAAAATGTAATATAGTAATTAAAGTTACAGAGATTACGTAAGTCATTCCTGCTCACAGGAAAGAAAAAAACAAAACAAAAACCTTCCTTCAAATCAATTCAATGTACTCTTGTTATTAGAGAGCACTTAGCAATCCACAATATTCTGAGCCAGATGGTATTCCTCAAGGGCGTGAGAAGGGAGATTTCTAACTGCAACCTGAATAAATACTGGTAATTTAACCATCATTATATATGTGTCTTCCTCTCTAACCAAGGAGATAAATACAATAATGACTTATGCATAATTAGTGTCAATCTTAATTCTCTAATCTTAAGAGACTTATTCATGGCAAAATTGCATTTGTCTACAGATGATTATCTTTCCTCCTAAAGTAGCCTCAGGAATAAGCTGCTATAATGGAACTAAGTATGCATAAATTCAGGTTATTTTTTTACCCTTTGGAAGTCATCAATTTGTTTGTGTTGCAAAGCATCTAATATTTTATAGTAAAAAGATCTTCAGAAGAGGATTCAGGTGGATTCTCTTCAAGATGTGTATTTAGCCCTGGCTTGTTTGGCTCAGTGGTCAGAGCGTCAGCCCTCAGACTGAGGGGTTGCAGGTTTGATTCCTGGTCAATGGCACATAACTCGGTCACAGGTTCGATCCATGGCCCTGGTTGGGGCTTGTGTGGGAGGCAACCAATCTATGTATCTCTCTCATGTCGATGTTTCTCTCTCTCTCTCTCTCTCTCTCCCTTCTGTCCACTCTCTCCTTAAAAACAATGTGTGTCTAAACTTGACAAAGACATTTAATCTCTCACTTCCCACCTTGAGATCTCTAAAGACAAACTACAGAGAGACTGACCAATAAAACATGCACACATGTATACGGGGACTTGCATCCTCCTGATTGTGACGATGCAGGGCATCTGTCAACAGGCAGCAAAGCTTCCCCAGACATGGCTCAGACAAGCATTCAGAAGGAAAATGACAATGTCTCTGACATCCTAATATTAGCTGACTGCATGAAGAGCAGCTTCCACAATCTATAGTCTCCCAGGTGAAATAAGTGAGTGCCTGACTGAAATAGCATCCAAGAGGACAAAAAGCATTTCAACTGAATCAAAACATATTAACGATGTGAGATGACTTGACCTCAGAAGGGTCTCAAAGGTGTTTTGTTTTCCAGATCCCAGGTTTGGGAGATGGGTAGAAAGGAGAACATAGAGGCATATAGGTGAGAAAATAAGGTTTTAGAGGAAATGTTTTTATTTCAATTGTGGATACAAAATCTTTGTGGTTCCTTTGGGATACCTGAGTAGAGTTCAGAAGCCAGATTTGATTCTAAGAATAAGGAGCTGACGGGGGAGCTATATTTGTGAATCATGAGTCTTTGGTAAGTCAGAGATCATCAGAAAATAAAGCTCTATTTATTCAGGGAGACTCAAAATTATATATAAACCAGTTGCTCTCAACTTGGAGTGCCCAGACCAGCAGCAGCAGCACCTGGGTCACTGGCCCTCGCCCAGAACAACTGCATCAGAGGTTGAGTGAAGTCCAGCAACCTGCACTTTCATAAGCCTGCAGGTGATCTGATACACACTGAAATGTAAGAACTGATACAAAGTTTGTTTGTGGGTCACAGATATTTTGAATATTTGATGAAAGCTATGCCCCTTTATAGTGGACATTGTAAGGAATCTTCTGGAATTAAACCACTTACATTAATATTCAGGAGTTCATGAAATGCTGAAGCCCATCCAATGATGCTTTAAGAAACACACAAACCATAGTTCTCTCAGAGCCTGTAATACACTGTCTTAGTGGGCTTGAGTGGCCATGACAAATACCACAGACTGGTGTCCCAAACAACAGTAATCAACTTCCTCACAATCCCGAAGGCTGGAAGTGCCAAATTAACGTGTTGTTGGGGTTGGTCTCAAACCTCTCCTCAGAGCTTGCGTATGGCTGCCTTCTCTGTGTCCTCACCTGCCCTTTCATGTGTGTGTGAGAGTGTGTGTGTGTGTGTGTGTGTGTGTGTGTGTGTGAAAGAGAGAGAGATCCCTCGTTTAACCTTAACTCCCTAAAGGCCAAGTCCCAAATATAGTCCCATATGGGGTTAGAGCTTCAACACATAAGTTTGAGGGGACAAAATTCAGTCCATAACAATACTGGATTCAGAATTTGGGTTCAGAGACTCAGTTTGAGCTGGGAAGGCAGAATGAGAATTTCAATAGACTTCTGGAAAAAGAGATATTCCTCCCTTTCCTTCTGTATTTCAGCCTGCATTTATCAATGGGAAATACTTTCGATCATTTTCCACTGTATGGGATGAGATTGGCTCAGGATGGAGAAATAGATTTTAAGGAGGTGGAGTGAAGGAATGGAACAAGATAAAAAAAAGTGTTGAAAAAATATTTGGGTTCTAGATCAAACCTTAACTGAAACTCCCATTGATATTTTAATCCCATGAATAACAATCCCCATTTTGGGCTGAGAAAAATCAAGGTAGTTAATTTTTCTGCACTTATAAATAATTCAGAGGCAAGTAGGATTGGACTAGAAAGTCGTGAAGAGCCCTTCTGTGCCCCTCCTTTCTCTGCCTTTCTTTCTTTCTGTACACCCACCTCCGTCCTTTTCCTCTGTGACCTGCTTACTGGTCTTTCATGTTAGAAAATCGACTTCACAGTTCCAGAGATACGGTATCTCACTGCTCCATACCCACAACCTACTGACCCAAACCTCAGTGTACCAATTCCAAGTGTTCTTCATATAACATCTCGTTGGGTATAGTTAACACAGAAGCCCACCCTGGTTTTGAGAGCTGTGGAGTCATGAATGTCATTCTTCTGGAAGATCAACACTTTGCTTGAGAAACTTGAGTCTAGGTGGCAAAGAAAACACCAAGTATGTGAAAGGCAAATGGCTGATTGGCAGCTCACCTTCTGCCAAATTGGACAGGAAGTTGACAGCACACTCTCTTCAGTGCTCGTCTATCCTGCTCTCTTGCTTACATGTGATGGGAGACATTTCACCTGTCACTTTCATGTATTTTCCTAGTGGAGGTCTAATGTGCAGAGATACAAGAAACCTACCAAAATTATAATTTCTAAATGTTGAGTTTCCATATGTGTCAAAAGGTATAGCACTCAAGCTGTATTTTGCTTTTTAATGAGAATTAAATAAATCTTTTCTTCATTAGGTTTTAAAGTACAGGCTTTGTTCCCCTAATTATAGGTTTCCTTAAGATAAAAGCAAACAAAAAAACCCAAAAAACTGAATCACAGATCTGAGATTACCTAAGAGTGAAAGGAGAAATTCTACAACACATAAAACTCTTATTAAATCAGAACTCAGATGATATTGTATAAGACTAGTCAGTAGGTGCCAATGTGTTTACATTTAGGGATATAAGCATGTGATGAGCCCCAACCCCATCACCTGCAGAGAGACAAAACAAGTGTGAAATGAGACATCCAAATCAGGCATCTCATTAAAGGGAAATGAGGGGAAGGGAAGGCCTGCGGCCCACTGTCTCTGAATGTGAATTGCTTGGATATTACAAAATTATACAAGCAGGTTTTTCTGGTTCTTGGTCATGATATCCCAGGAGCAAAGCAGGAAATTGAAGCTTTCAACTATATTCAAGTAAGTTCTCTAGGAGAAGTCGGTGATTAATTTCCTTTACACTAATGTCATGACAGAAGTCTCCCCAGAATCCAGAGAAGCCGAGGATGGGACACCACACCAAAGGTTAAGAAGGTGAGATCCTAAAAAATGCCCCAGCCATTCTCTTGGTTCTAATACATTCCATGCTTATCTAACAATGAAAACACAGTGCAATACTCCTTCCACTTAACTGGGACACCTATGTTTTTTACATTTTAAATAAGTGTTTTATTATTATGAAAACATTGTCAATGTATAATGAAAGAAAAGAACCCTAAAATAATCAGTGCCCCTCCCAACCCTCATCCTTAAATTTAATCCTGAAAGCTAAACTCATTTCATATTTTTAATGTAATCTCTAAGAAATTTCCCACACACATATTTACATACATATGTGTTTGTTGGTTATGTTTCTTCTTGCTTATATTTTCACTTAGCATTTCTTGGAAGAATATAAATTCTCATTTTTAATGACTGCATTATATCTATCATCACATTTATAGATTAACCATTCTTTTCTTGTTTAACACTTGTTATTCCTAGTTTTGTTTTTGAATTTTTGTTTGTTTACTTACTGTCATGAGCAATGCTTCAAAATGCACCCTTTTTCACAAAGGGTTGCCCTCCACTAATCCTATACCTATACCAATTAACAGCATATGATACACTTGTAGTCACATCCTGTTTTAGTTTGGGCCGTTCTATTTATGTCGTTAGGTTGTGTTACTTATGCTTTGCTACGTGATCTATCCTGAAGTTAGATATGTAGGCTAATTACTAATCATAAAGTTGCATTTTTTACTACTCTTTCTTTAATTTATTAGTGTTTTTATTTATACATTTTGATATAATGATATATGAAGAATAAAGATTTGTGGCATTTGTATCTTTAGTAGTTGTGTTACACTGCAAGGAGGCGGTGGCTAACATTTTCTGTAAGGTGCCAGACAGTAAGTATTTCAGTCTCTTTGGGCCATATGGTATCTATAACAATCGCCCAACACTGCGCTTGAATCAAAAGGCATCTTTGTATATCATTTGCATAATTATCTTGTCTTATTTTCTCTTACATTTTAAATATTTTTGTTTATAGTTTATGTAAGTTTTGCTTTTTACGTTTTGTTATATTTCTTATACTTCGGAAGATTTACAGTCCATTTTTTTTGTTTTTTAGTTGATTATTTTATAATTTTAAAATACTATACACTTAAGTATACCTTTCTTGACTTATTTTTAAGTAATATTTACTGTCTTTGGAATAAAAAATGAGGAAGTAAACAAACTTATACTACATCCATCTCCTGTCTTTTTCACTTCTTGGTTTGACTAGTATTAAAAAAATTACATTGTTTTCTCTCAGCATAATTTCCACAGCTTTTTATTGTGCCTTAATTATATATGTAAATTCATAACATTTTCAACATACTTTTTTAGAAAAAAACACAATTATCTCAATTTCAGAAAAAGGCATTTTTTAAAAAGCAGCAGGAATGCTGTGTATCCTCAATTCTTGCCTTTTTGAACAATTCTTGAACAGACGGACAGTGCTTTTTCTGCCTTTACATTTGAACAACAAAGTTGTGAGCATCCAATTCTTGGCCCACACTTTCTTCCCAGGAAGATATGTGGACTTTCTTTCATCATTTTCTACGTGGTTTCCTATTGCTGCTGGTAAGTCTTTAGCAAAGCCGAATGGCTCCCTCTTCTGAAGTTATTTGATGTATATATTTTTGGCCTGGGTTGAAAAGGAATATCCGCTTTTTATCATAATTTTTGTAGCTTCAAATAGCTATATCTAATTGTCCTTTATCAATTTTTTCTAGATAAAACAATTTTTTATTGTTTTTAACACTCTACTTGTTTCTGGGTTTTTTTCTGCTAGGTGTTAACAAGACCTCCTCCAATATCCCTGGTGCTGTTTTAGCAGTGGCTTCTTACATTTTTTAATTTATATTTATATGAATGGTTTTATATTTTATTTAATTCTTTCTTGGATTGCATCAATTGCTATTTATATTCTTCTGTTGTGTTATTGAGTTGTTTTTTAAAGGACATATTTTATCCAACATAATATAGAAATGTTTCTTTGATATCAACATTATAACATGATTCTTTTTAGCGATGTACCTTTTATGTCTTGACTGCTATGATTCTTTCTCTCTTCCCCTGCCCCTCCTGTAATTTATAGCCATAGACTTCATTCTGGCTCTCTTACCTTACTTGTCTTTGAATGGAACATGTGCTTTGCAAAAGAGCTATTTCCTGAAGAATCTGTTAGATTAAAAACTTGGGATATGAGCTGGTGAGATAGCCAACTTGAATTCTATGTTTTGGATAACTTTCCGGTGAATTTTGCTACTTAGGATATTGTAGGGGTCATGTACCCATATGTTCTTTTTCTCTTTGAGGGAATAAAAATGCCTCACTGGCTAATTGTGTGGTCTACATAGCAGGTGTGTTTGTGTGTGCTAATCTTTGTTTATGTCCACTCAGGTTAGTGAACTCTGTAACTGCTTAGCCCTGTTCCACTCACTGTCTGTTCTCAAGACAACTGAGCCCCAGCCTGCTTCTGAGCAGGAAGGACAGTTCAGAGCAATGCCCACTTCAGCTTGTCCACTGTGTCTCCCTGTGGTGGGCGGTGTGGTGGAGGAGTACCTGCCTCTCTGAAACTCTCCAGACCTAGGTGTCCACAGAAGAGAGCTTTGTTGGACCTTTCAGAATAATCCTCCTCATTCTGAAGATTTCAGCATATTGCTCAATACATTTTAAAGTAAGAGACTACTCACAGTATTTGTCTGCCATTTCGCTGAAACTGTTCAGAACTGGCCACCACATATACATCAGCACACTCTGCCTTGAGAATTCTCCAGCTCATTTAATGATACCCTCCAACTTACCCAGGGGGAAAAAGCTGAATTCTTTCTTTACTCCTCTCATAGTTCTTTAGGAAATCTTATTAATTCTACTTTTAAAATACATACATATCCATATTCTTACTACTTCTCAATGCCTCCATTGCATTACATGAGACACTGAAGTAGCTTCTTAATACACATTCCTGTTTCTGTGTTTGTCTCCTCAAGTCTATTCTCAAACCAGCACCCTTAATGATTATGTTTCTTTATTTACATTTACTTTTTATTTTATTTTATTTATTTATTTTTGTTAATCCTCACCAAGGATATTTTTTCCATTGATTTTTTTAGAGAATGAAAGGGAGGGAGGGAGGGGAGGGGAGGGAAGGAGAGAGAGATAGAGAGAGAGAGACATGGATGTGAGAGAGACACATTAATTGGTTGCCTCCAGCACATGCCCTGGTTGCCCAGGGATCAAAAGTGCCTTTGACCTGAAATAAAGTCCTCGACCTTTTGGTGTAAGGGCGAAAGCTCTAACCACTGAGCACACTTGCCAGGGTGATAGTTATTATGTTTAAATAAAGGTTAGATAATATAATTCAACCTCAAAATCCTCCAAAGGCTACTCGTTTCCCCCACTGCTGCTAGCTTCTAATCCTAAAACGAGAATATATATTTGTGTAGGTAGGAAAAGGGAATCATATATATATATAAAATTACTAATCATATGACTGCAGGTTCTGGCATCCAGTGACATATTTCAAGGAGGCTTAGAGATCAGAGGCACTGGGCATTTAGTCTCACAGTTACGTTCTAGCTGAGAGATCCTGGGAAAATTACTTTTACAGGAATAATCTCACAAGTATTAAATGAGACTAAGTCATCTGTACAATTTAAAGCAAACTGTCCAAGCTAGCACATAGCCCAATAAATATTTTGTCCCCATTAAGCACTTTTTAATAGCTATCGACTACATAAAACCACCTTTATAAAGCAAAGGCAGCATTTCCATGAGGAGATTATCTTCAAGCAATCTTAAAGCAAGCTGCTAAAGAGAAAGGGAAGAGCAAGAGCAGAGTGAATGCCCACCAAGTTCACCACTCTCTGACTGGCACAAGCAGATTATGTAGCGATGTGAGTGGCCTTACACTAAGTCAGGGGTACTGGCTGGAACGCAGCAGAGACAGGTGACTTTGCTTTAAAAACAGCATAAAAAATCCCAATAGAAAAGGTAAATAATTCTACCAAAATTACATTTTCACTTATGATCCTTTTATTCTTTGTTTCCTACTCCTATTTTTATCCATTACTTTAAACTCTCCTATTTTTGAATACAATGAATCATCACAGGAAAAACACTTTTATTTCACATAATTAGGATGTTGAAGCTTTCTGAAGCTATGAATCCTCCCCAAACATGAAGCATAAAGTTCACACTTGCATTATGTTTTATTGTTTGTTTGTTTTATTTTCTCGTTTGGGGTTTTTTGATTAGATTTACATAACAGCTTTCCTCTCCAAAGCTTAACGGAAATGAACAGCTATATTCTATACCCCTGTCATTGTCCTTTGTGCTTCTAGGTGCTCTTTCTGGGCTTATGTCTTAGAAGCATCAAAATAGTTAAATAGGACAGTAGATAAGTGGAAGAGGTCATTAGAATATGGAAAATGTGTAATTATTTTCTCAATTTCTTCATTGTGTATTCTCTCTAGAAATGTCTCAGAATTGCAAAATTAACAGAGTACTTAATTTAATCTAATCACCTAACTAATAATTAGTGTGCTCCTCCCTCATTTATTTGACTTATTTGCAAAACTAACCTTATCACTTCAGGTATAATGGCTCCACACTGCTCTTTCTACATGTCACCTCATTTTCTCTTTGGCCTCTGCTCAGCATGGCCCTGTCTTGCTAAATCCCCCCATGCATGATTCTATCATACTTCCAGAACTCACTAACTGCAAATTTCTCCCAACTTTCATCACACTTAAATTGGTGCAGATGCTACATGGATTGGGCAAGAAGTCATCACCTCAAGATTGTTGAATGGTGCCACTGTGGTTATTAATTAGGGAAAAGATATGGTTGTTTTTGACAAAGGATCAACTATCAGGAACAGTTTTTTTAAATATATCTTTATCGTTGAAAGTATTACAGATGCCTCCTCCTCCCCATTGATCCCCTCTAATGCAGGTCCACCTGACTCCCAGGCCTTCCCCTTATTATTGTCTGTGTCCATGGGTTATGCATTTTTGCATATAAATTCTTTGATTAATCTCTCCCACTCACTCCCCTCCCCAAACTTCCCTCTGAAATTCCTCAGTCTGTTCCATGCTTATATGTCTCTGGATCTATTTTCTTCATCAGTTTATGTTGTTCTTTAGATTCCACATAAATGAGATCATGTGGTACTTGTCTTTCTCTGACTGGCTTATTTCTCTTAGCATAATACTCTCCAGTTCCATCCATGCTGTCCCAAACTGTAAGAGATCCTTCTTTTTAATAGCTGCATAGTATTCCATGGTGTAAATGTCCTACAGCATTTTTATCCACTCATCTGCTGATGGGCACTTGGGCTGTTTCCTGATCTTGGCTATTGTAAATAATGCTGCTATGAACATAGGGGTGCATATGTTATTTCTGATTAGTGTTTTAGATTTCTTAGGATATATTCCTAGAAGTGGGATCACTGGGTCAAATGGCAGCTCTGTATTTAATTTTTTGAGGAAACACAATACTGCTTTCCATAGTGGCTGTACCAGTCTGCATTCCCACCAGCAGTGCACTAGGGCTCCCCTTTCTCCACATCTTGCCAGCACTTGTCATTTGTTGATTAATTGATGGCAGCCATTCTGACAAGGGTGAGTGATGTTTCATTGTCATTTTAATTGCATCTCTCTGATGATTAGTGACATCAAGCATTCTTTCATATGTCTCTTGGCCATCTGTATGTCCTCTTTGGAGAAGTGTCTGTTTAGGTCCTTGACCTATTTTTTAATTGGATGGTTTGGCCTCCTTTTGTTAAGCTGTATGAGTTCCTTATAGATTTTGGATATTAACCCTTTATCAGATGTGTCATTGGCAAATATGTTCTCCCATAAGTGGGCTCCCTTTTTGTTTTGTTGATGATTTCTTTCTTTTTTTTAAAATATATCTTTATTGATTTCAGAGAGAGGAAAGGAGAGGAAGAGAGAGAGTTAGAAACATCAATGATGAGAAAATCATTGATTGGCTGCCTCCTGCAGGCCCCCAACTGTGGATCGAGCCTGCAACCTGGGAATGTGCCCTGACCAGGAATTGAACCCCTATCTCCTGGATCCTAGGTGGACACTCGACCACTGAGCCACATCCGGCTGAGCTATTGATGGTTTCTTTTGCTGTGCAGAAGATTTTTATTTTGATGTAGCCCCATTTGTTTATTTTCTCTTTTGTTTCTCTTGCCCTAGGAGATGTATCAGCAAACATATTGCTACGAGAAATGTCTCAGATTTTGCTGCCTACATTTTCTTCTAGGATTTTTATGGTTTCACATCCTATATTTAAGTCTTTTATCCATTTTGAGTTTACTTTTCTGTATGGTGTAAGTTGGTGGTCCAGTTTCATTTGTTTGCATGTACCTGTCCAATTTTCCCTCCACCGTTTATTTAAGAGACTGTCTTTACTCCATTTTATGCTGTTGCCTCCTTTGTCAAATATTAATTGACCATAATGATGTGGGTCGATTTCTGTGTTCTCTGTTCTGTTCCATTGATCAATATGCCTGTACTTGTGCCAGTACCAGGCTGTTTTGATTACAGTGGCTTTGTAGTATAACTTGATATCTGGTATTGTGATCCCTCCAACTTTGTTCTTCTTTCTCAAGATTGCTGAGGCTATTCAGGATCTTCTGGTTCCATACAAATTTTTGAAGTGTTTGTTCTAAATCTGTGAAATGTGCTGTTGGTATTTTAATGGGGGCTTACATTGAATTTTTAGATTGATTTGGGTAGTATGGACATTTTAATGATATTAATTCTTCCAGTCCATGAACAAGGTATATTCTTCCACTTGTTTATATCTTCTTCTATGTCTTTTGCAATGTAATGTATTTTTTGGAGTAGATGTCTTTATGTTCTTGGTTAAGTTTATTCCTATCTTAATTTTGTGTTGCAATGGTAAATGGGATTGTTGGTTTTTTTTAGCTTCTCTTTCTGAGAGTGAATTATTGCTGTATGAATATGCCATTAATTTCTGGGTGTTAATTTTGTATCCTGCTACATTGCCTAATTAATTTACTGAATCTAGTAATTTTTTGATTGAGTCTTTAGGATTTTCTATGTATAATATCATGTCATCTGCAAATAATGACAGTTTTACTCCCTTCTCTCCAATTTGGATGCCTTTTATGTTTTCTTCCCGCCCAATCAGTGTGGCTAGGATTTCCAGTACTATGTTGAATAAGAGTGGTGAAAGTGGACACCCCTGTCTTGTTCCTGTTCTTAGGAGAAATGGTTTTAGTTTTTGCCCATTAAGTATGATGTTGGCTGTAGGTCTGTCATATATGGCCTTTATTATGTTGAGGTATGATCCCTCTATTCCCACTTTGCTGACAGTTTTTATCAAAAATGTTTTGTTTTATTTTGCTGAATGATTTTTCTGCATCTATTGATATGATCATGTGATTTTTATCTTTCAATTGGTTTATTGTTGTGAATATTGTACCACCTTGTATCCCTGGAATAAATCCCACTTGGTCATGATCTATGATCTTATTAATATATTGCTGGATCAGATTTGCTAATATTTTTTGAGGATTTTAGCATCTATGTTCATCAGGAATATTGGCCTGTAATTCTCTTTTTTGTAGTGTCTTTATCTGGTTTTGGAATTAGCCTAATGCTGGCCTTGTAAAAAGAGTTTGGAAGTGTTCCTTCCTCTTGGGTTTTTTGGAATAGTTTGAAGAGGCTAAGTGTTAGCTCTTCATTGAATGTTTGGTAAAACTCCCCTGTGAAGCCATCAGGACCAGGGCTTTTGTGTGCTGGAAGTTTTTTGATTACTGCTTCAACTTCATCAGCAGTTATTGGCCTATTCAGATTTTCAAACTCTTCCTGATTGAGTTTTTGCAGGGTTTTTTTTTCTAGGAATTTGGCAATCGGATCCAGGCTGTCCAGCTTGTTCATAGTATTTTCTTACAATTCTTAGTATTTCTGTTGGATCAGTTGTTACTTCAACTCTTTCATTTCTGATTTTGTTTATTTGGGTCCTCTCTCTTTGTTTCTTGGTGATTCTGGTTAAAAGTTCATCAATCTTGTTTATTTTTGCAAAGAACCAGGTTTCATTGACTTTTTGTGTTATTTTTTTAGTCTTGACGTCATTTATTTCTGCTCTGATCTTTATTATTTCCTTCCTTCTACTAACTCTGGGCCTTACTTTTGTTCTCTTTCTAAGTCTTTAAGTTGTAGGGTTAAATGGTTTATTAGAAATGGTTCTTGTTTTTTGTACTTCCCTCTCAGGACTACTTCCATTGTGTCCCATAGATTTGAGGTTGTTCAGGGTTCATTTTCATTTGTTTCCAGAAAGTTTTTTATATCTTTCTTGATCTCTTTGGTAACCCATTCATTGTTTAAACACATGCTATTTAGCCTCCATGTGTTTGAATATTTTTTAGTGTTTTTATTGTAGTTGATTTCTAATTTCATGCCAAAGTAATCTGAGAAGATGCTTCATAACATTTCAATATTCTCAAACTTGTAGAGACTTATTTTGCATTCTAACATGTGGTCTATCTTTGAGAATGTCCTGTGTACACTTGAAAAGAATGCATATTTTCATCTGTGGGGTGGAATGTTCTACAAATGTCAACTAAATCAATCTGATCTTGTGTGTCATTTAGGATCAGTGTTTCCTTGTTGATTTTTTATCTGGAAGACCTATTTAGTGAAGTAAGTAGGATGTTAAATTCCCCTAGTATGACTGTATTGCTGTCAATCTCTACCTTAGAGTCCTCCAGAAGTTTATTCATAAATGTAGGTGCTCCTATTTTGGGTGCATCCATGTTTAGCAGGGTTATATCCTCTTGTTGGATTGATCCCTTTAGTATTATGTAGTAACCTTTCTTGTCTCTCGTTATGGTCTTCATTTTGAAGTCTTTTTTGTGAGATATGAGAGTTGCTACCCCAGTTTTTGGTGTGTTTTTTATTTACATTTGCATGGAAAATTTTTTTTCACCCCTTCATTCTCATCTTGTGTGTGTATTTTGTTCTGAGGTGGGTCTCTTGTAGACAGAATATATGTTGGTCCTGGTTTCAGATGCTTCTTTTGCATTACCTTGAATACTTCATGCCATTCCCTTTTGGCCTGTAGAAGTTTCTGAGGAGAAGTTAGAAGTCAGCCTTATGGGAGTTCCTTGGTAGGTAACAGGCTGCTTTGCCTTTGCTGCCTTTAATATTTTCTCTTTGCCTTGAATTTTTGGCATTTTATTATGATGTGTCTGGGTGTGGGTCTCTTTAGTTTCTTCTTGCTTGGGACCTCTCTGTCTCTAGAATGTGTGTGACTTTTTACTTGACCAAGTAAGAGAAGTTTTCTGCCATTATTTCTTCAATCACATTCTCTATCCCTTGCTTATTCTCTTCCCCATCTTCCACTCTTATGATGTGAATATCGTTATGTTACATGCTGTCCCACAGCTCCCTTAAACTGTCCCCCTGTATTTTATTATTTCTTTTTAGATCTCTGATTGATTGACTTTTCTACTCTCTCTTTTAATTCACTGATCCAATCCTCAGCTTCCTCGAATCTGCTGTTTATTCCTTCTAATGTATTCTTTATTTCTGCTATGTCATTCTTCATTTCCTTCATAGTTTCCCTATCTTTTCTTATCATACTTACAGTGTTCTGAATTCTATATCTGATAGATTGCTTATCTCCATTTCATTTAGATCTTCTTCTGGAGAATTTTCTTGTTCTTTCATTTGGGGCTTTTTTGTCTCTCCATTTTGGCTGCCTATTTGGATTTGTTTCTATATATTAGATAGATCTGGTAGGACTCTCAGTCTTTTTGGATGGTCTCTGGTGCAGGCCCATGTCAGACACTATTTGTGACTGCCTTTGATTACCTTGCTTGAAGCTATCAACAACACATGGCTTCTGAATCCTTCTGCTGGAGCTGAGTGTGTCTAGACAGGACCAAGATGCATACCAAAGTCTGCTTTTTCAATTCCAGGTCCAAAAGTAGGTATCAGGCAAAGACTCAAAGCACCCAGAGGTCCACCTCTGCCTGCAGACTGATTAATCTGTTTATCTTAATGAGTAACAGGCTATAGACTGCAGCAAGGCGTAAACTACAGAATGGGTTAAGAGGTTTTCCAGTGGGTGGGGCAATTGCTTTCTCCCTCAGACAAAGGCTGCCTGGCTGACAAAGTTCTGCCTGACAAAGCTATCTTCTTCAGTATGGGGGAATAACTCACCACAGGAATCCAGATGGCCATCTTCTGAGCTCTATCCTTTGAGCCAGCACCTCTATATTCTCCTCATAGTCTGCCTTCCCTCTGCTGGAACCCAAGATGGGTGGCTACACATGAAACCTTTTGTGTTGGCTCTTTAGGAGATTGTTTGTGTTTCCAGCCATCTCTCCCTTGTAGATAGAAACCCTGCTGCTTTTCACAGCTAGATGTTATGTGGGCACTTTTCTCAGTTCTGGTGCTCTGTGTTGGGGAGCCCAGCTTAGGGTTTAAGCCTCAGAGGCCACCATATCTGAGATATCCCTCCATACCTTCAGCTGCTGCCTGTGGAAGCCCACACAACCTTCTGGTGCCTCCGCACATCCCACCAGTCTATATGCAGTCCCCACTTTAGGCCCTGGGTTATCCTGGCACTCTCCAGCTAGTCTTCAGTTGATTAGTCAGGATGGTTTTTCTATATTTTAGTTGTAATTCCAGTTTTCTCCTGGGATAGTGTCAGTGTAGCTTCCACTGAATCCACAGAATCCAGCACCATCTTGGAATCTCCAACTATCTGGAACTTAAAGGCTAGATGCTTGTTTCTTTCTCCGTCAAAGCAGTCCAAACACAAAAAGTGTAGGGCTAACTTGGAGACTCCATGTGTTAGAATTACGGAATTCTTCAAATGCGTTGCTCTAAAGGGGTATTTCTGGCTTTTGCCACCACATGTTCAGCCCAGCCAACATTGTGTGGGATAACTCCTTCCTCAGGAGGTACTCATCAAGTCCATGTATTGGAGCATTGGCAAGGTTTTGAATGCATGGCCAGCACTAACTGCACAGTCTTTAGTTAGATGCTCATATATCTAGATGGAACTTAGGGCTCTGAATATATAAGAAAGTAGGGGAAATTTTATTGACATACCAAATCCCATTTGTCTTCCCATCAATATAATCTGCCAATAGGGAGAGAATATTTTAGTCTCTCCTATGCAAGACTCCAGCACAATTTGTAGTTGTTTTTCTTTACCATGGATTACTTAGTTGAAACTTTAGTCTTATACATTGGTCACATGAACATTTTCAGCATGAACTCACATTTTCAAATCCTATTAAAAGGGATGCTGACAAGTCTGAGTTCTAGAACCTGTAGGAATCTGGACCAGAACATGGTAGATTTCACCATAAGAACAAAGTCCTTTGGTCCCCAACCAGTCAGCCTTTTCTACCCAACACATCTCTTCAAGGCCATTGGCCAGGAGAACCTATTTCAACTTGTAAATTCTCTTTCTCCCAGGCTCAGTTGTAGTCAATTAAAACCTAGTTCCAAGGGCATATTGCCTGCTGGGAAACTGAATCCTAGATTCTCATTTAACTTGCAGAAGTAGCTCAATTCTCCATGCAGAGTTTCATCAACTTCAAACACATTAAGTCATTTTGATAGCAAGTTTATGAGGGAAAGTTTGAAACCTATTACATATCAGTTCTTCCCCAACATATTTGTGCTCTACTGCAATGAGACCAATAGCCATAAAAATATGATTAATTGACATTTTTTGCTTATACAAATTTTAAAATAAATGTTATTTTTAGTATGTTGTCGCATCTTTTCAAATATGTTAAAAGCTTTTTAGGGAAGACTGTTTATTTTACTATAAGCTCAATTGTTAAAAGTTTTCAATTAGTGTTTATGATTTGAATATTTTATTTTATACTTTATGCATATAACAATATGACCAGTATATAATAATTTATATGCCATGTAAGAAGTATAAAAAGTAATAAATATGTTATCTAATTTTATTTTCAGAAAGGTCCTGTTATATTTCCATCAATCAGCATATTGACTATTCAAATTAAGATACTGATGTTACAACAAAGTAATATGTTTAAGTTCATTCTGAGACTAAGTGGAGGAATTCTCAAATTAAAGTCTGTTTAAGTGTAAAGTCTGTGTAGGTATTCTTTCTAGTGCACTATTTTAATTCTTTAACTTAGTAAGTAAAAATATTATCCCCTCTACAATTCTTCTTTTATTTACTACATATTTATTGGCTATAAAAATACTAGGTTTGTCATGTAAATCCTGACAAAGAAGACAATTAAGAAAGACTCCTGGTGGCTGACCTCAAATTTTAATAAAAAAGAAGAGCTTAGCAGCCATTTCTTCATAGGGTCCTCTCATGCAAACTATACTTGAGAATACAGATTGCACTGAACTCCCACCTCTGCACTGAAATGCCTGCCTGCACAGTGTTTCTGCCATCTGAGCCAGCAGTTGTTACAAAGGAGTTCCTGGAATCCTATTTCAACCAGTAGAACTGAGGTTTTCCCCATGCAATCAGAGCTGTAGATCTCCAACCAACCAGAGTGGCTCTATTCTGACCAATCAGAATAGTGGCTTTTGGACTAATCAAACTTCAAGGAATTGGTGTAGTCACTTGCATGAGATAGATTAATGGGGTCAGTGTCTGGGACTTCTATCTATGCCAGCTCCCCTCTGGCACTTTCACTTTTCATGAAGACTGATGCCTGTGTCTCCCTGACTGAGCTGAAAGACAGAAGATGTTTCACCAGAGCAGAGCAAATCAGTGCAGCACCAAGCAGCTCAGCAGGGAGCAGAGCAGAGCTGTCTAGCCAGAGAAAGGCCTGGTCTCAGGACCATCTCACAGCCATGCTATTTCACAGCCATGCTCTATCACAATTGAGCTGTTCTGCACTGAATAAAGTTTTTCTTCACTGCACCCAAAATTGGGGATTCTGTTGGAGTTGCATTGGCTCCAACAACCATTGGTTGACAGTCATTATATCGGGGGTCAATACAATAAATAAATATTTATTTTTCTATCATTCATGGATATTTATCATTGTATAAGAATAAAAAAAAGTTTATTTATTTTGGTTTTCGTATTATTTGAGATATCTTTCAACAGAAGTTGCAGAGATTGTATGGGGTAGGGCAAAAGTAGCTTTACAGTTGTAAATATGTGAAACACATTTATTCTTTTATTATTATTAATTATTTTATTATTTTCCATACAAGCAACTGTAAACCTACTTTTGCTGAATCCTGTATAATGTTTGAAAAATACAGAGAATTGGTGTTAAGTGTGGACAAAAGTAGTCTTTTTGCAAACAAACTACATGAAATATAAAGTGGTATTTCCTCCCATGAACACTGGGGTTCCAAAATTATAGACACATATTTTAGAGTAAACTACTGTATTGTGGTTTTGCATTTAGTACACTTAAGCTACACTGGGGCTGGCTTGGATGTGTCTGAGATCACAGAAGTATAATGGAATTTTTATTCTATGTTTCCAAATTTATGGGCAGTTTACACATTAAAATGGGCACTTTGTGCACACATCCATCCTGATTTCTTAGTAACTTTATTTCTCAAGCCTCCTTATTTTTCTCCCAGAATTCAACATAGGTACCAAAGTGTCTTTTCTACAGAAAGTTTTGAGAATGTGCTCTTTAGATGCACAGAGGATGTGCACAACACCCCATTCTCCCACTTGCTGGCTTTATGGCATTGAGGAGGTTACACACCTTTCCAAAACTTAGGTATTCTGCAAAGAAAATGGTGTGGCATTAGTAGCTGCTTATATATTTTTATTAAGGCTAAGTACACTATGAATATAAAATCTTTAGGACAAGAAACCATAATTTTACTATTGAAATAAATGTTAAGTGAAATTGCTATTTTCGTTAATTATCATAAGAAGAATCAAATTAAAATCCTTCCTCTTTACATTTTTCTAAGTCTAGTTACCATTCATGTCCATACATAGCCACAAAATTTTTTTTTTTTTTTTGTAATGAAGACTTTTAAGATCTAGTCTCTTAGCAACTTTCAAATATACAATGCAGTATTGTTAACCATAGTCACGTTACATTTACACTCCTTTTTTAAATTTATTTTCTTTATTTTGCTAATTGCTCAATCAATTACCAAAATTTCCTGATTGTTTAATACAATAGTCAACCAGTATAATTCAAGCCTAGACTATTCCTTTCTTTAAAAGCAGAAGGCAGAAAACTCAAGAGAATCTTTGAGCTATTTAGGGGCTCAGTAATGCATCATGAAACCTCCTACTCTATTAAAGAAAAGCATTCCCAGTTTATGTCCCATGAAATAGTCCACACTGACAATGTTAAATTGAAATTAGCATACTCTCTTTGTTTTCTCTAACTTGAACTTTGCGTTGTTTATGGATGTGTATTTTCTTAGATTTAAATAGCCTATTCACATTTGTTCACAAAAACGAGGGAAGAAACATTTTTGTCTTTGTCCATTCGGGCTGCTGTAACTGAATGCCATAGACTGGGTGGCATATAAACCAAAACATTTACTTCTCACAGTTCTGCTGGCTGGGAAGACAAAGAACAAGGTGCTATTCAGTGTCTGGGGAGAGCTCGCTTCCCGGTTCATTGATAGCTCTCTTATTATTATGGCCTCACATTGTAGAAAGGGCAAAGTGACTTTCTAAGGGTCCAAATCCTACCTGTGAGGGACCCACCACCATGCCCTAATCCACTCAAAAAGGCCTCAAGTATCATCACACTGGAGATTAGGATTCAACATTTAAATTTTGGGAGGAAATAATCATTCAGTCAAATAGCATTTTTTAAGTGTTTTCTCTGAGACAGACACTTTCAACTTTTTGTTTGTCTGTTTTGATGTCATGGTTTTGGGGTATCACAACAGACTTCCAAAGTGAACGTCATGATCCCATTTACAAAGGCTCCAAATAACAGTCATTTAATAAGTAGTGAGCCCAGGGAAGAATATCTGGCCTGGCTTCACCATTCACAGGTTAAGTAAATGGGCTAAAATATTTACAATGCAAGACTTTTTTCTTCATGGAATATACTGATAGCAGAATAAAATATGTTGTGAATTATTATAAGAATTAAATGAGACAATGGGCATAAAAACAACTTGTGAACTGAAAGGCAAAATTGTAAATGCCCTTGCAGCCCTGGACATTAGAAAGAAATATCCATCCATCCTGTACTAGCTGTTATGACATGTGTATGATGACAAGGCTTGAGACCACAGAGAAAAGGGATGCATGATTTTGTAGAGAAAGATACACTGAGCAAGATTACAGAGGTAGGACATGCTGTCACCATGTCAGAGAGGAAGCAGAAATGAACATTGCAGGCAGGAACCAGAGTGAGTAATTGAGAGGAAGGACTGACACACTTGACATTGAATTCTGACACTGGAATAGTAGACTGGGGCAGAAGATCACTACAAGCTGGTGTAGAATCATGATGGGCAAGTCATATTAAAGTTTAAGTCCCTGTATTGATAGAGTTACTAAGGATTAGTAGGAAAAAAATAAATGTATTTTAATAAACATTAATATGGCAATTTACAAAAGTTTATTCATTAATTCTTGTGGCAGCACTGAGAAGATGGTATTGTAAGTACTACCATTTTGGAGGCAGGAAACAACCATAAAAAGAGCTGTGAGAGAGAAAAGGTACCAGAGACCTGTTAAGGGCAGCAAGAGAGCGTTGACTCATGTACTATAGTAAGGAAGAGACTCCAGTGTAAACTGAGCTAAACTCCAGCCAGCTCAAAGGTGAGCTTAGCTTTTAAAAAGCTAACAGAGAGAGGATAAAAAGGGACTGTGTATAAGTGAAAAGGAGAAACCAAAAGAGAGACTATGGAGGAGTGGTAAATTACTGGAAACACTCTGGCAGTGTGGGATGAGACAAAGTACATTTTGTCCTTCAGCTTTATTGAATTTTCTTAAGCAAAGGCTCAGCATGGGCCTGGGGTCCCCTTTAGGGGTATGACCTAGTACAGGTGGAAGCCAAGGTAAAGTTTGGTCAGTCACTTAGCATAGTGCTCAGGCACATCCTCTGTGCCATGGGGAGTTCATAGTTCACACTCACACAGCTAGTAGCTGGCAGAATCAGGATCCCAGCACCAGAGTCCTGCCCCTGAGCGCGTGCTGCATCTCAGAGTCCTGCTCATCACTGGCTCATTCTGACACCTTACATTTAGTCCTTGCAGCTTTCCTGACCCAATTTATCCACATTCAGATGTTTGGAGCAAATCACCTGGTATCCACATCATTATTTTGAACTTCTGAGTATAATTTCTAAGAATTTTTGATGTGAAACTATTTGAAACACTAAAAGGTTGTCTGTTAATAGTTATGAATCTGGGTTGTCTGTTGCTCTTACCTATTTTCTTTTATACTTCTCAGTCATTCTCATTGATAAAAATGAATGTGAGGTAACTGAATCATTTGATCATCTCTACCTTAAAACCAAACAAAATAAAAATCCACCACCACTATCAACCACAAGGCAACAAAATTCTATAATAAACTCACTCTTCACTACCTTTTAAATTTCTTTTAAATAAAAAGAACACTAGATTTACTCGATCATTTATTTGATCAATCTCTTTTCAATTTACCAGGTTATTAGATTGTGCTTTTCTTGGTTTATTGTTACTCAGTACCCTGCACATAAATTTAGCTAAATAGGCAAAAATCATATTACATATAATTTCATCTTCCCAGGGTTTTCTATAAAAATAAAGGAGAAAAACAATAGGAGCAGGAAGGGTGGATAGTGCGGGAAAGAAAGAGAGAAACCTATAACATTTGATTTATGCTCAAATGCTACCTGAGCTTCCATAGGACTGTCACAACTCAATTTCCTTCTATCTGAAATGTTCAGGAGTTTTTGCTGAGCTTCACTAACATTTGAGATTCCTGGTAGGTTGCAAAATGGCCCAAGCATCTTTCACTTCTACTAAGCAAAACACACTTAGAAGTGCAATGTGCTATAGTAACTTTTATTTTAAAAGAGAGGGGAGGTTAAATTCATATGAGTCATAAGAAACTTAAAAATAAAGAGAATAAATATGGTGGTGGACTGAGTGGAAGCTACACTGACACTCTCTTGGAACCAAACTGGAATTACAACTAAAATATATTTTAAAATCCTGCATAATAAGCTGCAACTAAAGACATGCTGGAGAGCACCCTCATAACCAAAGAGGAAAAACAGCGATCCCATAGAGACTGGAATGAAGTGCAGAGGCACAAGAAGGCTGGCTGGGCTCCTACAGGCAGCTGCTGAATGTCCAGAGGGATATTTCAGCTGTGGGTGGTTCGCACTGAGAAATCTGGGGCCAAACCCTAAGCTGGGCTTACCAGCCCAGAGCTCCAGAACTGAGAAAGGTGTCCACATGACATCTGGCTGTGATAAGCAGCAGGGTTTCTGTCTACCAGAGTGAGACAGCTGGGAATGCAGGCACCCTCTTAAAGGGAAAACACACAAAGTTTGTGTTCAGCCACTTTCTTTGGGCTCCAGCAAAGGGAGGGCAGAGTGAACTGAAGCTGTGTGAGGATAATCTAGGGTTGTGAGTTCTGGAGATAGAACTCAGAGGGCACCCCTCTGGATTATCGTGCTGTTATTTCTCCATATGGCAGAGGGCATCTTTCACAGGCAGACATTTACCTGCCAAGCAGCTTTTGCTGAGGGGGAAGCAATTGTGGCACACTGCTGGAAAACCTCTCCGCCTACCTGGTGGAGCTTCTACAGCCTGAGGCTCATTAAGAGAATCAGATTAATCAGCCTGCATTCAGAGGCAGACCTCAGAGTGCTTTGAGTCTTTGCCTGATCTGCTTCTGGACCCTGGCCTTGGAAAAGCTGGCTTTGGTGTGCACCTTGGTCCTGTCCAAATGCACCCAGCCCCAATAGTGAGGTCCTCAAGCCAAGGGTTGTTGATAGTTCTGACAGGGCACTCAAGACCAGTCACAAATAGCATCTGACATTGACCTGCACCAGATACCCCCCAAAAAACTAAAAGTCCTAGGGGATCTACCTAATACATACAAATAAACCCAATAGGAAGCCAAAATTGGGAGACAAAAAAACAAGCCCCCAAGAAGTCTCCAGAAAAAGAGCTAAATTAAATGGAAATAAACAATCTATCAGGAATAGAGGTCCAAATACTGATTGTAAGGATATTTAACAGCATGAAAAAAGATATGGAGACTATGAAGGAAATTAAGAATGACATAGCAGATATAAAGAATACATTGGAAGGAATAAACGGTAGATTAGAGGAAGCTGAGGATTAGATCAGCAAATTAGAAGTCAGGGTAGTAAACTCAATCAATCAGAGATCCAAAAAGAAAAAAGAAAAAAACAATTAAAAAGCAGGAGAACATTTTAGTGGAACTGTGGAACAACATGAAGGGTAACAATATTCAAAGCATAGGAGTGCCAGACAGGGAAGAAAATAAGCAAGGGATAGGGAATCTGATTGAAGAAATAATGGCAGAAAGCTTTCCTAACCTGGTCAAGGAAAATGTCACACAAGTTCAGGAGGTACAGAGAGTCCCAGGCAATAAGAACCCAAAGAAGCCCACAACCAGACACATCATAATTAAAATACAAAGATTCAAGACAAAGAGAGAATCTTAAAGGCAGCAAGAGCAAAGCAATCAGTTACCTACCAAGGAGCTCCCATAAGGCTGTCAGCTGATTTATCATCATAATCACTACATGCCAGAAGGGAATATCATGACATATTCAAGCTAATGCAAAACAGGGATCTGAAGCCAAGATTACTCTATCCAGCAAGATTATCATTCAAAATAGATGGTGAAATAAAGAGCTTCCCAGATAAAAAAAAGGCTAAAGGAATTTATCGCCACCAATCCAGCATTGCAGGAAATGTTAAAGGGACTGCTGGAATTTGAATTAGCAAAAGACAGAGAGAGAAACATAGGCATAAGAATTAAAATGGCAATAGGTAAGTACTTATCAATCATATCTTGAATGTAAGTGGATTAAATGCTCTAATCAAAAGATATAAGGTAGCTGAGTCAATACGAAAACATGACCCAAATATATGCTGTCTACAGGAGACCCACCTCAGAGCAAAAGACTCACACAGGATGCAACTGAAGAGATGGAAAAAAATTTTCCATGCAAAACTACATTAAAAAAAGCTGTAGTAGCAATACTCATATCTGACAAAATAGACTTCAAAATGAAGACCATAACGAGAGACAAGAAAAGTGACTACATAATGCTAAAGGTATCAACCCAACAAGAGGGTATAACCCTGATAAACATATATGCACCCTAAATATAGGAGCACCTATATTTATAAAAAAAACTTCTAGAGGACTTTAAGGGAGAGATTGACAGCAACACTGTCATAGTAGGGCCTTTAACACTCTGCTGACTTCACTGGATAGGTCTTCCAGACCAAAAGTCAACAAGAGAACTCTGACCTTAAATGACACACAAGATCAGACATATATAGAACATTCCTCCCTATAGCTTCAGAATCTAAATACTCAATTTCACATGGCACATTCTCAAAGATAGACCACATGCTAGAATACAAAACAAGTCTGTACAAGTTCGCGATCATTGAAATCATATCAAGCATCTTCTCTGATCACAATGGCATGAAATTAGAAATCAACTACAATAAAAACACTAAAAACCATTCAAACACATGGAGGCTAAATAGCATGCTTTTAAACAATGAATGGGTTACCAAAGAGATCAAGAAAGAAATCAAAAACTTTCTTGAAACAAATGAAAATGAACACACAACAACTCCAAATTTATGGGATACAATGAAAGCAGTCCTGAGTGGGAAGTTCATAGCACTACAAGCCTACTTCAAATATCAATAAAAACTTCTAATAGAGTCTCTAACCTTACAACTTAAAGACTTAGAAAGAGAACAACAAGAAAATCCCAGGGTAAGTAGTAGGAGGGAAAGAATAAAAATCAGAGCAGAAATAAGTGACATAGAGGCTAAGAAAACAATACTAAAGATTGATGAAACTAAAGGCTAGTTCTTTGAAAAGATAAACAAGATTGGTGAACCTTTAGTCAGACTCATCAACATACAAAGAGAGAGGACCCAAATATATAAAATCAGAAAGGAAAGAGGTGAAGTAACACCTGACCCAGCAGAAATACTAAGGATGGTAAGAAAATCCTATGAACAACTATACACCACCAAGCTGGACAACCTGGATGAAATGGCCAAATTTCTAGAGAAATAAAACCTGCAAAAACTCAATCAGTAAGAGTCATAAAAATTGAATAGGCAGATAACTGCTGATAAAGTTGAAGCAGTAATCAAAAACACTTCCAGCACACAAATCCCTGGTCTGGATGGCTTCACAGGGGAGTTTTACCAAACATTCAGAGAACTAACACCTATCCTCCCCAAACTATTCCAAAAAATCAAAGCGGAAAGAACATTTCAAATTTCTTTTTACAAGGCCAGCATTATCCTAATTCCAAATCCAGACAAAGATACTACAAAAAAGAGAATTACAGGACAGTACCCCATGCTAAAATCCTCAATAAAATATTAGCAAATAGGATCCAGCAATATATTCAAAAGATCATATATCATGACCAAGTGGAATTTATTCACAGGATGCAAGGCTGGTATAATATTTGCAAATCAATGAGCATGTCACATCACATAAACAAATTGAAAGACAAAAATCATATGATCATATCAATAGACACAGAAAAGCATTAGATAAAATCCAACACCCATTTTTGATAAAAATTCTCAGCAAAGAGGGAATAGAGGGATCATATCTCATCATAATAAAGGCTATATACAACAAACCTACAGGCAATATCATAATCAATGCACAAAAACTAAAATAATTTCCCCTAAGAACAAGAACAAGGTGGGGTGCCCACTTTCACCACTCTTATTCAACATAGTACTGGAAGTCCTAGCTACAGCAATCAGACAAGAAGAAAACATAAAAGGCATCCAAATTGGAAAGGAGGAAGTAAAACTGTCACTATTTACAGATTATATGATATTGTACATAGAAAATCCTAAAGACTCCATCAAAAAACTGCTAAATTCAATAAATGAATTTGGCAATGTAGTGGGATACAAAATTAACACCCAGAAATCAATGACATTTTTATACAGCACTAATGCACTCTCAGAAAGAGAAACTATAAAATCAACCTCATTTACCATTTCACCAAAAAATGAGATATTTAAGAATAAACTTAACCAAGAGTGTAAAAGACCTGTACTCCAAAAACTACAGGGTGTTGCTAAAAGAAATAGAGGAAGATATAAACAAGTGGAAAAATATACCATGTTCATTGATGGATTGGAAGAATTCATATCATTAAAATGTCCATACTACCAAAAGCAATCTATAAATTAAATGCAAACCTTATTAAAATACCAACAGCATATTTCACATATCTAGGATAAACATTCCAAAAATTTAATGGAACCAAAGAAGACTCTAAATGCCATGGCAATCTTGATAAAGACAAAGTTGGAGAGATCATAATACCAGATATCAAGTTATACTACAAAGCCACTATAATCAAAACAGTCCGATACTGGCACAAGAACAGACATATAGATCAGTGGACCAGAACAGAGAACCCAGACATCAACTCAATCCATTACGCTCAAATAATATTTGACAAAGGAAGCAAGAACATACAATGGAGTAAAAACAATCTTTTCAATAAATGGTGTTTGGAAAATTGGACAGGTACATGCAAAAAACTGAAACTAGTCCACCAACTTACACCATACACAAAATTAAACTCAAAATGGATAAAAAACTTAAATGTAAGATGTGAAACCATAAAAATCCTAGAAGAAAATGTAAGCAGCATTATCTCAGATATCTCTCAAAGCAATATGTTTGCCGTTATATCTCCTAAGGCAAGAGAAACAAAGAAGAAAATAAAGAAATGGGACTACATCAAAATAAAAAGCTTCTGCACATCAAAAGAAACCATCAACAAAATGAAAAGGGATCCCATTATATGGGAGAACATATTTGCCAATGTTACATCTGATGAATGATTAATATCCAAAATATATCAGGAACTCATACAATTAACAAAAGGAATACAAACAATCCAATTAAGAAATGGCCAAAGGACTTAAATAGACACTTCTACAAAGAGGACATACAAACAGCCAAGAGACATATGAAAAAATGGTCAACATTGCTAATAATTAGAGAGATGCAAATTAAAACCACAATGAGATATCACTTCATAATTGTCAGAATGGCTCCATCAACAAATCAACAAATGACACATGCTGGCAATGGTGTGGAGAAAGGGGAACCCTTGTACACTGCTGGTGGGAATGCAGACTGGTGCAGCCACTTTGGAAAACAGTGTGAATGTTCCTCAAAAAATTAAATATGGAGCTGCCATTTAACCCAGTGATCCAGCTTCTAGGGATTTATCTTAAGAAACCCAAAATGCCAATCAGAAAGAACTTATGCACCACTATATTCATAGCAGCACAATTTACGATAACTAAGATCTGGACACAGTCCAAGTGCCCATCAGTAGGTGAGTGGATAAAAATGCTGTGGCACATTTACACCATGGAATACTATGCAGCTGTAAAAAAGAAGGGTCTTTTATCCTTTGGGGCAGCATGAAGGGAACTGGAGAGTATTATGCTAAGTGAAATAAGCCAGTCAGAGAAAGACAAGTACCACATGATCTCGCTCATATGTGGAATATAATAAATAAAACAAACTGATGAACAAAAGAGATCGAGTGACATAGAAGCATGGAACAGACTGTGGGATCTCAGAGGGAAGGCAGGGGTGAGGGAGTAGGTGGAGAGAGACTAATCAAAGAACTTATATGCTTATATGCATAGCTTATGGGCACAGGCCCTGGTAGGGGGCAGGCTTGGAGCAGTGTTGGATACAGGGTGGAGGGGATCAATGGGAGAAAAAGGAGGACATCCTTGTGGGCAGGGAGACTCAAAATGAAACACCTACCCCTAAACCCTTTTCAAATACCCTTAGGTTAATAATTGAACAAAACAGAACAAATATAATCTAATGTATCTTCTGAAATACCTTTGATCCAGGAATATCCATCTGTGATTGATTTTAGTCATTAGCGACTTCAGTAGCTTCAACTTTGCATATGGTTGTCGTCCTCCACATTTGTCTTCTGTAGGCTGATGAAAAGGAGGCCCGAATTCTGCACACAAATTAAACCAAAGGACAGAAAAAAGATCTATATTAAACATTGAAAACACACACAGACAATCAAAGCACTCAGGCTTCTGCACTTCCAGCACCTTAATTTGCATCAATTGATGCAGCTGTGCACTTCCCACAGTGCAAAGTCTCAAAAAGGGGATATTAATTAAGTCATTATGCCCTGGGAGACAGGTATAATTATGAATCTTCTCACCATACTATTTTGAAATTCAAAAATGTAGTATGTTACAGCCTGAGTGGTTTTATCTTTCTCAAGATGCCGTGGGGGGAGGGGTGGGCAGTGAAAACAAAACTCACCAGAGAGGAAAAGTATCACACCCCCATTTCAGAGGACTGTCTGAGTTCATTCTAGAGAGGAATCATTTTGTTCTTTCAACCCAGTTTGAGAACTACTATCACAAATTTCAGCAAGAACCCCCCATACGTGGTCAGATACATACGTGTATGAATGGAGGTTGCCCTAGAGGACAATGACCAAACAGAAACTATCCCGTAGGGATGCAACACATGCCTTTAGATGGAGAGGCAAGATAGAGCAAGACGGCTCTCCATCCTCTCTACTCTTTGTGAGAAGGGCAATAAAGTTTATTTTTAGTATGCTGGCATGAAAAGCTCAAATACTAGGATCATATTCTATAAGGTAATCCACAGAGTTTGTTTGCATTTAAGATTTGAAATTTTGAACAACCAGGAAATCAGATGGCATTTTTGAATAGCATAAAAAAGTCTCTTTTTCCATAGCTACAAATGAATCTAGGTTCTTTCAACTAATACAGAAGATCATTTAAGATCAGAAAGGGAACTAGTTATGGGTGAAAACTGAACTTTAATGCATTCTGTCTAAAACAGCTAGCAGATATGGAGAAAGCAACATCTAAATGCTGCCAGAGTGAACTCAGTGAAATCTCTTTGAATTCAGAAACAAGCTTCCCCCAGGTATTGCTACCAAGTTAGAGCACAGAATAATTCATTTCAAAACACAAGGCCTTTGAAGCTAAGGTAGCATCGCTTTATTCAGCACAAAAGTGAGTGACCACCGCATGCAGTGTCTGTGCTCCATCTGTAAATCTATGTTTTTATCAAAATACTTTTCCTATATACTGTCTTTTTAATCTTTGTAATGCTCGCCCACCTTTCTCAATATTAAAGTGTCTAGAAAGCAAATGTAATATATTTTGAATTCATGCAAACTCTTTAGGAGTTGAGGTGTCCCCATGGCTGGCTCCACTCTAGCTCTCCATCCTTTCTTCCAGATCGCCTCTTTCAGGAAACTTTCCTTCAGTTAAGTTTGTCAAATGAAATATATCACAGTAGGCAAATTGGGAATTCCAGTTATAACTGCACTTTTGCACAAGTTAAGTGGCCTCATTTTGTCATTTTACATCTATAAAATAGGGGTAACACACTGACCTCATTGAATTGGAAAATTTAAGTGTTTTAATCCATATAAAATGTTTACTGCATTGTTTCATATATACAGTAAGCATTCAGTCAGTGCCGATTAGCATTGTTTTTCCACATTGATTCCCATGTTTTCTCACAAAATACATTTTGTATTTTTAAACTATCATTTTGGTCATTATACCTCTTGATTCTTAGCCTATATCAATCTTTCTGTCCTTCAACGAACAAGTAGATTCCTCTCCTTTGTGAAGACATCCCTGAGCTATCTGGCATAATCAGCTGTATGTGCATTTAAAATTAGGGAGCTTAGTAAACATCTTGTCAGCCTTTTCTTATAAAACATAAAAACAATGTGTCTCGTGTTAAAGACATGCTATTAGCCACTTTGCAGTTCTCTGTAATGACTGGCACTGTCAAATACTCACTCTATTCACAGCATACCTCCATAAGCACTTAAACCTGTCTCCCCCCACCCCATTTCTTGACCTCTTATGATATATCCTATCTGTGCCATTTTCTGCCTGCCATTTATAACGATTTTTATGAACTGGCATGTTTTCCCTTCTCATTAACTCCCTTGGGGTCCAGTTGTGTACATTTATATCTGCATCTCATTGGGCTGATTTATTTCTCCTTCCTCTTCAAAATGGCCCTGAAAGTTCAAATTGAAACCATGCCCCACTGTTTCCAGGAAGTCACACACTGAGTCACAGGACACTAGTGCTGAGGGGTGTGCCTAAATGAAAACTTTCACTGAGGTGAGTGCACTTTACCTTTATCAGCAGAGCTTGGTATAAAACCAAATAAACTGCTCCCTGAGTCACCGATTCTCTAATACCCCGGAGAGAAGGCAATGAGAGGGGTTAGCAACTAGTACAAATAAGGAAATGTTCCAGGCTGATGCCTGTCTGCCAGGGATTTATAAGGGGAAAGAACAAGGTCTTGGCCCTTTTGTCTATGAAAACAGAGTGAGGATCCAGTGACCCCAGTTCTAGGAATATATACTAAGAAACCCAAAACGCTAATCAGAAAGAACTTATGCACCTCTATGTTCACAGCAGAGCAATTTTCAGTAGCTAAGATCTGGAAACAGTCCAAGTGCCCATCAGTCGATGATGGATGAAAACGCTGTGGGACATTCACACCGTGGAATACTACGCAGCTGTAAAGAAGAGGGGTCTCGTACCCTTTGGGACAACATGGAGGGGCATGGAGAGTATTACGCTCAGTGAAATAAGCCAGTCAGAGAAAGAGAAGGGCCACAAGATCTCATTCATATGTGGAATATAATGAACAAAATAAACTGATAAACAAAATAGATCCAGAGACATAGGAGCATGGAACAGACTGAGGGATCTCAGAGGGAAGGGGGGATGGGGCGTGGGTGGGGAGAGACTAATCAAAGAGCTTATACGCTTATAAGCATAACCCATGAACACAGACATTGGTATGGGAATGGCCAGGGGGTTGGGTGGATGTGGGGTAGAGGGGATCAATAGGGGGAAAGGGGGACATCTGTAATACTTTCAACAATAAAGATAAAAAATGAAAAAGAAAAACAAAAAACAGGGTGAGAAAGAAATAAGTGTTTCTTGGTGAACATGAATAGGGATCCTTTCAAACACTGGGGATCAGGATACTCTATACCTTGGCTTCTCCTGCCTCACTGACCGAAACAAGCCCCTTCAGGTTACAAACTTTAAAGGGAGTAACAGGTTCAGGCTTCCCATGCGCCTCAAAGGAAACTATAGAAACACATGGCACAGCAGCACTGAGGGTAACTGTCAGTCCTGTGCCCATCTTAGCACTGGCCAAAGTAGATAACAGAATAGGATACAATACAAAACTTTTCTTCCTGTCAGATGACCTACTTTTCCCCCAATTCAATATCTGCGGTTATATTAATAACCCCATCCCAAACCAAGGATTTCCTTCACACACAAAGAAAAAAAGAAAATCAAACAAAGTCTTCTTTTTCTACCCTGACCCTCCTTCCTTTCCACGCAGACCGTTTCCCTGCTTCCACCTCCTGTTCCCGCTGGAAACCAAGCAGCCACAGAACTGATGGACAAGTGCGGCTCCACAGCAGGTAAACTGCAAAGCTTCCCCTGCTCACCTGTCCTTTTTCAGGCTGGCACTTCGCTGGGACAGGAGACCAGCTCATCAGCTTCGTGAGACACTGGCCGGCGAAGGAGGAGGCAGCACCGGGATGTTTAGGAAGGGAGGGTTTACAGGCTTGACGGGGCCTCAGGGCTTATAAGACAGAGCTGACTTAGGTATTCGACACAGGTGTTTTATGATTATTTGTTCTGTTACCCAGGGACCATAAGAAAAAGACTGACAAACAATCAGGAGATTTGTTTGACAGCTGAGAAGATATATGTGAGTATAAAGAACTGGTTGCGGTGTTCTCCCCGGGATATGTAATAGGCTGTCTATCCTCACCCAGGGCTGATGGAGGCTCACTAATGACGCCCTGGCTCTTCACGTAACCTCTGCAGGAAACCCCTCTGCTCTTCAGGGAGCCCTCATCTCAGGTGGAAACTGCTCTTGCACAGGTGATGTGCATAGAGGACCTGTGTATACCCATGGGCTCATTAATCATGTTTATCATAGAAAAATTATTCAAGGCTGCAAGGTCTAATGAAAATATATCTTGTTAATACTAAAATGTCCAAGAGAGTACTTAGGGAAATTAGACTGAAGAACATATGTTAGATGTCTTCCAAATCACAATTTGTAAATAAATGCTTCTGGTTTAATCACATGGCAATTTATAGGGACATTTTGGTAAAAATGATCACATCACAGTCTCTGACAAGAATTTGATAAGATTGCACTATATGGCTTGCTGCTTGAGTGGTTGAAGAGATTTTATTTGTCATTAATCTTTTTAAACACTTGGTTTATTATCTTACTGAATAATTCTGTTTTTAAATCAATTACACAGTAAATTTTGAAATATAGTTCCCTGTCCAAAGCCTGGAAATCTGTGTTCAGCCTTCACATCCACCACTCTTTATGGTCCTGACAGTTTTACACATTTCAGGGTTGGAAAGCAAGGCGAACTCTTACTTTATGAAGAATGTGTCCAGTCTGTGGCTATAATTCTGTGCAACTATTTTGTAGATTTATTGGCTTTGATGAGAGAAGAGAAGCCAAAGCTCTTACTGATTCTAGGTACTGGGACATACAGAGGCAGACAAGAACTCGACCCTACAGTTAGCTGGTAAGTTAATCCATTCAAGTGAAACCACTGGTGCTGAGTATGTGCCTCAGATGGCAATAGACATGTTGATGGAATGAAAGAGGTTGCAGAGGGGAAGTGATAGAGATACAGCGCTATGGCACCAGTCAAGTGTTCCTCAAACAACGTATGCAGGTTCTTCTAAGACACGTGGCTATCTTCTCCCTATTCATCTTGCATCCGGATAGGATGATGCAACAGTGAAACGTAAGTGGAAAGGACATGAGCAATTTCTTAAGCACCTGAAATTAAAAAAATAAATATTAATTGATTTTTTAGAGAGAGAGGAAGGAGAGGGAGAGAGAGATAGATGAGGAGTCAGTGATGAGTCATTGATCCGCTGCCTCCTGCATGCACCCTACTTGGGATGGAGTCGTCAACCTCTGCATGCGCCCTGACTGGGAATTGAACAGGTGACCTCTAGGTCCATGGGTCAGTGCTCTACCACTGAGTTGCACCAGCTAGGCAACCATCTGAAACTTTTTTTTTTTTAAATATATCTTTATTGATTTCAGAGAGAGGAAAGGAGAGGGAGAGAGAGAGATAGGAACATCAATGATGAGAGAGTCATTGATAGAGCCCACAACCGGGGCATGTGCCCTGACCGGAAATCGAACCCCGATCGCCTGGATCCTAGGTCGACACTCAACCGCTGAGCCATGCCCGGCTGGGCAACCATCTGAAACTTTTAAGAGGGCCTTTCTCCTTGGACTTTGTCAGTTACCCTTTCCCATGGTCTGAAATGGATATCAATTGATCAATTTCCATCACACAGATAAGGACAACTATCTAGAGGTTTTGCAGTAGCAAGGCAAAAGGAAACTGGGACCCTGAATAACCTTGTGGAGAAAAATTCCCTGGCTATCATTAATGAACTAGACTGTCATGTTAGATTAATAAACTTCAATTAAAACTACTTTTTGTGGGGGGTATTTTTTTTTCTTTTTAAATTTTATTTTATTTTATTGAAGTTATTGGGGTGACATTGGTTAATACAATTATACAAGTTTCAGGTGTACAGTTCTATAGCACATCATCTCTGCTTTGTACTGTGTTCACCCCTGATCAAGTCTCCTTCCCTCACCATTTATCCCCCTGTACCCTCTTCTAATCCACACCCTCCTTTCCCTCTGGCAGTCACCATGCTGTTGTTTGTGTCTGGGTGTGTGTATGTGTGTGTGTTTTGCTTAATCCCTTTACCCTTCTCACCCAGCTCACAAAACCCTCCCCCTTGACAGCTGTCAGTCTGTTCTCTGTATATATAAATCTGTTTCAATTTTGTTTAATTTTTTCATTAGATTCCACATATAAGTGAAATCAGATCATACTTCTTTAACTGGCTTATTTCGCTTAGCATAATATTCTCCAGGTCCATCCATGCTACTGCAAAAAGGAAGAATTCCTTTTTCATGGCTGAGAAGTATTCCATTCTGTAAATGTACCACAGGTTTTATTTTTTTTTATCCACTCATCTACTGGTGGGCACTTGGGCTACTTCCAAATCTTGGCTATTTTAAAGAATGCTGCAATGAACACAAGGGAGCATATATTTTTTCGAATTAGTGTTTCAAGTAACTTTGGATACATTGCCAGAAGTGGAATTGTTAGGTCATAACGGAGTTTCATTTTTAATTTTTTGAGGTAGCTCCATGCTTCTTTCCACAGTGGCTGCACCAATTAGCATTCCCACCAGCAGTGCATGACGGTTCCCTTTTCTCCACACCCTCGCCAGCACGTGTCATTTGTTGACTTGTTAATGGTATCTATTCTGACAATTATAAAGTGATATCTCATTGTGGTTTTAATTTGCATTTCTCTGATGATTACTGACATTGAGCATCTTTTTATTTCTAATGACCATCTGCATGTCCTCTTTGGAGAACTGTCTATTCAGGTCCTTTGCCCATTTTTTAACTGGATTGTTTGTGTTTTTGGTGTTGAATTTTATAAGTTCCTTATATATTTTGGTTATTAAGCACTTATTAGATGTATGGGAGAATATGTTCCCCCATTCAGTGAGTTTTCATTTTGTTGATGGTTTCCTTTGCTGTCCAAAAACTTTTATTTTGATGTAATTCCATTTGTTTATGTTTTATTTTATTTCCATTACCCAGGTAACATATCAGAAAAAAGTACTGCTATGACATATGTCCGATATTTTACTGATTATATTTTCTTCTAGGATTTTTATGGTTTTGAGTATCACAATTAAATCTTTAATCCATTTTGAGGTTTTTCTTGGGTATGATGGAAGAAGGTAGGCTAGTTTCATTTTTTTTTTTTTGTACATATCTGTCCAATTTCCTCTATACCATTTACTGAATGAACTATCTTTACCCTATTGTATGTTCTTGCCTCCTTTGTCAAATATTAATTAACTATAATAATGTGGGTTTATTTCTGGGCTTTCAATCCGGTTCCAATTGTCTATATATCTGGTTTTTTGCCAGTACCATGCTGTTTTATTTATTTATTATTTATTTATTTATTTATTTATTTATTTATTTATTTATTTATTTATTTATTTATATTTTAAATATGTTTTTATTGATTTTAAAGAGAGAGGAAAGGAGAAGAACATATAAAGAAAAGAAGCATCAATCAGCTGCCTCCTGCAAACAACCCAACTGAAGATTGAACCTGCAACCTAGGCAAATAAAATGGCCAGGAATTAAATCAGTAACCTTTCAGTGCACAGCCCACAGGATGCTACACTTAACCAACGGAGCCACACTGGCTAAGGCCTATGCTGTTTTAATTACTATAGTCTTGTAGTGTAGCTTTATATCAAGGAGTATGATTCCTCCAACACTTCTTTTTCAACATTGCTGTGGTTATTCAGGATCTTTTGTGGTTCCATATAAATTTTTGGAATATTTGTTCTAGTTCTGTGACATGCACCAATGGTATCATGATAGGAATTGCATTGAATCTATAGATTGCTTTGGAGAGTGTGGACATTTTAATGATGTTAATTCTTCCTATCCATGAACATGGTATATGATTCCACTTATTTGTATCCCCTTCGATTTCTTTCTTCAGTGTCTTATAATTTTCCGAATAAAGTTCTTTTACCTCCTTAGTAAATTTATTCCTAGACATTTAATTATTTTTGATGCAATCATAAATGGAGTTGTTTTCTTACTTTTCCTTTCTGATTGTTCATTATTGGTGTATAAAAATACAATTGATTTCTGGATATTTATTTTGTATCCTGCTACTTTACTGAATTCATTTATCAGTTCTAATAGTGTTTTGGTTTTGTTTTGTTCTCTTATACAGTGTAATGCCATCTTCAAAAAATGACAGTTTTATTTTTCCCTTTCCCACTTGAATTCCTTTTATTTCTTCTTATCTGATTGCTGTGGCAAAGATATTTAGTACTGTGTTGAATAAGTGTGATGAAAGCTAACATCCTTGTCTTGGTCCTAATCTTAAGGGAAATACTTGTAGTTTTTGCCTATTGAGCACAATGTTGACCCTGGGTTTGACATATGTGACATGTATTATGCTGAATTATTGTCCCTCTATTCTCACTTAGCTGGAATTTATCATAAATGGATGATGGATTTTGTCAATTTTTTTCTGCATCTATTAATATGATAATGTGGTTTTTATCCTTCATTTCTTCACTTTGTTTACATGTTGTATAAGGTTTATTGATATTGTACCAATTGTGCATCCTTGGATTAAATACCACTTGACCTTGCTGTATGACCATTTAAATGTATTGTTGAATCTGGTTTAGTAATATTTTGTGGAGGATTTTAGAATCTATGTTCATCAGGATTACTGGCCTATAATTTACATTATTTGTAATATCTTTATCTGGTTTCAGAAGTAGGATAATGTTGGCCTTGTAAAATGAGCGTGGGAGTCTTCCTTTCTCTTTAAATTTTTGAAATAATTTGAACAGGATAAGTGTTAATTCTTTAAATGTTTGGTAAAACTCACTTGTGAAGCCATCTGGACCAAGACTTTTGTTTGCTGTGATTTTTTAAATTACTGTTTCAATTTCACTGGTTGTAATCTATCTATTCAGATTCTCTGATTTACCCTGATTCAGTTTTGGAAGATTGTATGTTTTTAGCAATTAATCCATTTTATCCAGATTATGCAATTTTTTTGCCTATAGTTGCTTATAGTATTTTTTTTACAATCCTTTGGTGTCTGTTATTTTTTTCTCTTTCATTTATGATTTTATTTATTTGGGCCCTCTTTTTTTTTATTTTCTTCTTGATCAGTCTAGTTAAAGTTTGTCACCCTTGATTCAGTGAATTATTTGTGTGTTATATGCCTTTGAGTCAACTCTGACTTCTGATATTCTTATGAATGAGTGATCTCCACAAGGTCCTGTCTTGAAAAGCCTTGCTCAACTCTTGTATACTCATACCCGTGGTTTCTTTAATGGAGTAAATCCATCTCTTATTTGGTGTTCCACTATTTGTGCTGACCTCTATTTTTCACATCATTATTGTTTTCCCTAAAGAACCCTGCCTTTTTGTGATCTGCCAGAATTAGGGATGCTTTAGTTTTGTCCTTTTTGCCTAAGTAATGTTTAGGGATTAATTTGATGTAAGACCCACCTGCTTGTCTTTCTAGTGGCCCAGGGTATTCTGAGAGCTATCCTCTAACACATGTTTCAAATGAACCAAATTAACCTTACTAATAAAAGTCACTTGATTCAGCTGTCCGTCAGACTTCCTCTCAGTCAAGGTGGTGTAGTAGGTAAATGCTGTGCTAGCCTTCTCCCATGACCACATACAAATGACAACTATCTTAGAAAACAACCATTCTTGAACACTACCTGAAAGTCTAGCTAAACAGAATTTTTATAACTAAAAATATAAAGAAGCCACATTAAGACAGATAGGAGGGGCAGAGATGTGGAATAGGCAAGTTCCTCACTCACAATGTGGAGGTTAAGAATGGGAGGGCCACCCAGACGGCATGGCTCAGTGCTTGAGCATCGACCTATGATCCAGGAGATTGCGGTTCAATTCTAGGTCAGGGCACATGCCCAGGTTGCAGCCTCAATCCCTAGTAGGGAGCATGCAGGAGGCAGCAAACCAACGACTCTCTCCTCATTGATGTTTCTCTCTCCCCCTCTCTCTTCCTCTCTCTGAAATCAATAGGTATCTGTATATATATGTGTGTGTATATATATATATATACACACACATATATATATACACACATATATATGTATATATGTATGACAGATAGATAATAGATGATAGATGATTGATAGATGATAGATAGATAGATGATGATAGATAGATAGATAGATGATAGATAGATAGATAGATAGATAGATAGATAGATAGATAGATAATAGATAGATAGATAGATAGATAGATAGATAGATAGATAGATGATAAGGGACAGATAGATATAGATAGATGATAGGTAGATGATAGATAGGTAGATAGATATAGATAGATAGATATAGATAGATGATAGATATAGATAGATGAAGATAGATGATAGATGGATTGATAGATGATAGGTAGGTGATATAGATAGATATAGATAGATAGATGATAGATGATAGATAGATGATAGATAGATACATAGATAGATACATAGATAGATAGATGATAGATAGATAGATATAGATGATAGATAGATATAGATAGATGATAGATAAATGATAGATTAGATAGATGATAGATAGATGATAGATAGATAAATGATAGATTAGATAGATATATAGATAGATATAGATGATGATAGATAGATGATAGATATTTTTTAAGAGAAGAAATGGGAGAACTATCTTGGCTGCTAAGGCCAAGAGGTCTTAGCCCCACATTAGACTCTGGAGGCCAGGGTGTCAATGCCTAAAAGAAAAGTCCCCATAATATTTGCTTATAAAAATCAGCGGACATTGCAACTGAGTGAGATGGAACACTGCTGGATACCTAGGCACTGTAGGTCTTAAATAGCTTGCACACAGACTCACTCATAAAGTTTTAGGGACATATAGGAGTAGCTAACTTGACTATCTTCAGAGCAAGGGCTGGAAGAGCAGGGGATAGGGCAGCTCTCTCTGGAGACAGAAGTGTTGGCAGATGTCACTGTTCCTTTGTTGAGCTAGCCCCCCACCAACCCAGCAGGTATAGCTGAATGCCAAATCTGAGCTCTCAATTAACTTGGCTTATACGGTGTACCCTGCACTGGTGATTTTCTGGGACCCCCATCCCACCCAACACACACACCTGTCCACAAACTCTTATAGCAGTTTTTTCACACAAGTGACATTTTTTGTTCATGCTGTGGACTTTCTTAATTTTTTCCAATAGGCCACAAATCCTAAACAAGCAGCAGTTGGTCTCAGTGTGTATTAATTCTCTTGCTAAGGAACCCCATGCCTGGTGGAAGCTGGCATCAGTTCAAAGCATAGACTTTCTCAGGGACTCCCAAGTCCACCAAATTAGAAAACTAACTGCAGGACAATTTGTAGCTTTTATCAGGTGGTCCCAGATTATGAACGGGCAGAGCCTGACCTGGGTCTGCATCAGAATCCCTCCCAAGAAGCATCAGAATCAATAGACCTTGTGGCCAGGTTAATCCACACCAAAGCACCACTCATATCTTTATGAATGACACACTCTAAGGCATAATTGGCCTAGAACTAGGCTAAAGTGAATTTTCTCATGGGGTCACCCCCAACAAAACAACTTGTATGCTATAGTCACAGCCATTGCTCACAGCCTGTGGATCAAACCCACCCACTGTGTCCCAACAGCAATAAAAACTCAACTATAGCCAGGCACACACAACCAACACAAGAAATACTTCTGGAGCACCTGGTAGATGACCAGAAAGACTGTGCCATTGAGGCCACTCTTCCAAGACCAGGAGACATAGCAGGTACAATTAATAAGTAGAAGCAAACACAAGGAGTAAGTCAAAGTGAGGGGGCAAAGAAACGTGTCCCAAGTGAAAGACCACCACAAAACTCCAGGAAAAGCTCTAAATGGAGTGGAGACAAGCAATCTACCAGAAGCAAAGTTCAAAACACTGACAATAAGGATATTAAATGAACTTATGTAAAAAATTGGTTAACTCAATGAGAACATCAATAAATAGGAAACAAACTAAAAATGAAGACAGAAAACAAAAAGAAGTCAGAAATAATGAGTACAATAACTGCAATAAAGAATATATTAGAGCTTGACTAGTTTGGCTCAGAGGATAAAGCATTGGTCCTCAGAATGAAAGGTCCTCTGTTTGATTCTAGCCAGGGGCATGCACCTCTGTTGCAAGCTCTTCACTGCTCCAGTTGGGGGGAATGAAGGAGGCAACTGATAGATGTTTCTCTCTCACATCGATGTTTCTCTTCTCTTTCTCTGTCTCCTTTCTACTCTCTGAAAGCAATGGAAAAAAGTATCCTTGGAGCAGGATTAAAAAAAATAAAGGATATATTAGAGGGTATCAAACACTGATTAGATTAAGCAGAAAGTGGAATCTGTGATCAGGAAAGCAGTTAGTAGAAAACACCCAATCAGAACAACAAAAAGGAAAAAAATAATGATTTAAAAATTAAGATAGTTTAAGGGATCTCTGAGGCAACATCAAGCATAACAATATTGATATCACAGGAGTATCAGAAGGAAAAGAGAAGAGCAAGAGATTGAGAACCTATTGAAGGAATAATGATGGAAAACTCCCCTAACCTGGCGAAGGAAATAAACATACAAGTCCTAGAAGCACAGAGTCCCAAGCAGAATGAAACCAAAGAGGCCCACACCGAAACACATCATAATTAAAATGCCAAAGGTTAAAGACAAAGAGAGAATCTTAAATGCACCAAGAGAAAAGCAATTAGCCATGTACAACAAAGCCCCCATAAGACTGTTAGTTGACTTCCCAACAGCAACTTTGCAGGCCAGAATGGATTGGCACACAGTATTCAAACTGATAAAAAGCAAGGAAGGAACTTCAACCAAGATTTCTCAGCCCCGCAAAGCTATCATGTACAATCAAAGTAGAAGTAAAAAGTTTCCCAGGCCAAAATAAATAAATAAATAAATAAATAAATAAATAATAGCTGAAGGAGTTCAACACCACTAAATCAGTATTACAAGGAATGTAAAAGGGACTTCTTTAATAATAGAAAATATAAAAAAATACGTAAATATTATGTTAAATGAAATAAGACAGTCAGAGAAAGACAAGTGCCATATGTTTTCACTCATATAGAAAATTTAATGAACAAACTGAACTACCAAGCAAAACAGAGACAGACATATAGAGAGCAAGTAGACGGCTCTGGTGGGGAAGGGGTGTAGGTGTGGTGCTGGAGAGATTGAGCAAAAAAGAAAAAAAAGAGAGCTCATGGACATGGACAACAGTGTCTTGATTGTGAAGGTGGGGGGTGGAGGTGGAAGAGTGCATAGAGGGGATAAATAGTGATGGAAAAAATGAAATGAAATTAAAAGAAGTTACAGAATTTAAAATATATATAAATAAGAAAATATAAGAAAGAAAAAAATCTCACTGACAAAAGCAAGCACATAATTAAAGCAGTGAATCAACTAACTACAAAGGTTAAAAGGCAAAAGTTGGAAGATCATGTATAATTACAACAAATTTACAGATACACACAATCACACACAAAAGAAGTAAAAAATAATGACTAAAACATAAACATTGAGGGATAGCGTAAAAATTGTAGTGATTTTAGAATGTGTTCAAACTTAAGCGATCATAAAATTAAATTGATTTCTATAAACATAACTTGGTATATTAGAAGCACATAGTTCCCACAAACCAAAAATCTACAAGAGATACAAGAAATAAAGAGAAGGGAATCCAACTCTGGTCTCCAGGGTTAAAAGTTTCAGCTTTTTCTTTGTCTTCCTTCATGTTTATTAATTAATTTTTTATCAAATTTACTGTAGCGACATTGGTTAATAAAATTATATAGGTTTCAGGTGTACAATTCTATAGCACATCATCTGTATATTGTATTGTGTGTTCACCGCCCCAAGTCAAGTCTCCTCCTGTCACCATTTACCCCCCTTACCCTTTTCTACCTCCTCCCACTCCTCTTCCCTCTGGCAATCACTATACATTTTAGGCCCCAGGCCTCAAAGTTTAATGACACATTGAAAATTAATTATAATACCTGAGACTTCCCAAATCTGTAAAATAAGGGCAATAATCTTTAAAAGAGAGAGAGAGAGAGAAAGGAATCCAAACACAACACTAGAAAACGTCATCCTATTACAAGGGAAGAGAGCAAGAGAATAAGAAAGAAACAGAGTAGGGCTATAAAAACCATCAGAAAACAGTTAATAAAATGCCACGAACTATTTACCTATCAATAGTTAGTTTAAATATAAATGAACTAAAAGCTCCAATCAAAAGACAAGATGTCTGAATAAATAAAAAGATGAGACCCGCACACATGCTCTGTACAAGAGACCCACTTCAGTGTGAAAGACACTGAAATTAAAGGATGGAAAAAAATTTCATGAAAATAGAAACAAAAAAAGCTGGGGTAGCAATATTTACACCAAACAAAATAAGCTTTAAAACAAGGACTATAACAAGAGAGAAACAAGGGCATTTGATAAAGGAATCAATCCAACAAGAGGATATAACTCTCATAAACATCCACATACCCAATACAGGAACCCTGAATTTATAAAGCAAATATTAATGGACATAAAAGGAGATAGTAATACAATCATAGTAAGGAGCTTTAACACCCCATTGACATCAGTGAATAGATCATCCAGACAGAAAAATCAACATGAAAAAAGTGGTCCAAAATATATACAGAACACTTACAAGTTACACACAAACAAAAACCCAAAAATCCAAATAAAAAATGAACAGAGGCCCTGAATAGGCATTTATCCAAAGAGGACACAGGGGTGGCCAAGAGACATCTGAAAAGATGCTCAGCATCACCAATCATCAGAGAGATGCAAATTAAAACTACAATGAGCTATCACCTCACACCTGTCAGAATGGCTCCATCCACAAATCAAGGAACAGGTGCTGGTGAGGGTGTAAAGAAAAGGGAGCCCTTTTGCACTGTTGTTTGAAATGTAAATTGGTGCAGCCACTGTGGGAAACAGTATGAGGTTCCTCAAAAAATTAAAAATTGAACTATCGTATGACCCAGCAATCCCACTTCTGAGTATTTATCTGAAAAAATCTAAAATACTAATTTGAAAAGACATGTGCAGCCCTATTTTCATTGTAGCATTACTTACAATAGTCAAAATTTGTAAGTAACCCAAGTGTTCTTCAATAGATGAATGAATATAGGACAATTGGTACATATATACAATGAAAAATTACTCAACCATAGGAAAGATTGAAATATTGTCATTTGTGACAACAAATGGACCTAGATGGTATTATGCTAAGTGAAATAAGTCAGAGAAAGACAAATACCATATGATTTCACATGTATGAGGAACCTAAAAATAAAGAAACAGATTCATAGATACAGAGGTTGACTTGATGGTTGCCAAGCAGGAGTACAGTTGGGGGGTTGGGTGAAAAGGGGAAGGGAAACAAAGTCACTTGATTTAATGTTTTTATACTTCCATTCAGTCTGATAGGGAGCACGTGGCGTGGGCAGCATGTAGAAGCACCTTGAGGGCATCACTCTTTCTGACACCTCAAAGGACATCCTGGTAAATGCATATGGCAGCAGGGGTTGTTGGAGGAGCAGACTGGGCCTCTTTATAGACAGAGCAGTGATGAGTGCTGTTTGCTCTGACAGATCTTAGTGTAAAAGCCAACTTTTAAGTGGCTTGTTTCTCCTGACTCTTCTGACAGCCTAAGCAAAAGGAGCGAATCCTTAATCTTTAATGATCTTAGTGCCCCCTCGTGTCCAGATGGACATAAGTGGATTTTACAAAAAGGCTGTAAGGGGTGATAAAACAACTTAGGGAATGTGGCCTTCAACATACAGAATCATTGGTCCAGAACAGACTTGTGTCCTTTCTTAGCTTCTCACTCAAAATAACTTCCTGAAACGTAGCTTGGGACAAAGTCCCTTTATAATGTATTTGTTCAAATATATGACAAAGCTATAATAGTAAATGCACTCTTATCATGAAGTGAGAGATATATGAAAACATTTTGACAATATGTAATTTAGGTCATGTAATAAGTAAGATAAAATTGCATGCACTTCAGTAATCACAGCAAAACTACAATCTTCTCTTCTACCTTCAGTGACAAGAAAATGAAAATGGTGCAGGGCACCAACCAGTCAGAATATAACTTACAACAGAAGGTAATAAGTTGGAAAAATAATTTAATGAAATTCCTCTTTCTCTTCTTTTTGTTTTTGTACTTTCTCTCCACAAAACATACACTCAGTGAGTACGCAAATGAGATGAATGGATCTGTTATGTTTTACACATCTTTAGATGTGTAAACTGTTAGAGGATTTAGCTTTTCTGTAGATTACCTTTTTGCTATGTTGCATTTAAATTAAACCCTGAACCCCTCAACCACCTCCCTTAGTATAACTTAACAAGGTAGGCAGAGATACCAGCTTCTGCCAATTCCATGGTACATCACTCATTCTATGTACAAATTATGTTTTCCTCCCTACCAATCACGTCATCATCTATTATTATCTGTGACCAAGACACACAACCCAAATTAATATGAAGGAAGAAACACGAGACTAAACATAGTTATCAATTTCTTCCTCTACAACCTGTAACATATTTCTTAAATGTGTTTTGTTTGTGTAAATATGTAAAATACACACCCACACACTTAACTTGAATGAAATGCTTATGCTCTCAAGGCTAAAATACTATGAGCAAAACTCAACATGGATGTGCCCATGAGGGAGTCTGTACAGAAATCCACTGATAGGGAAATCACAGCACAGGTGTGCTCCACAGACAGAGCAGTGAGAAACTGAATTGATACCTTCAGACTGAACAGAAAAAAAATAACACCACATGAGGCAGAAAACATGACAGAATAAATGTGCACTGCATAAATTATCAGGCTACTCTCTAATTAGAAATGTGGAATAATGTTAAAATACACATGAATACTGGGCATTGATATTTAAGAGTCGGTGTGCCCCATAGGCATCAAGTCCTGACTCTAAGCTGGAAGACTGAGAGCCAGGTGCCCCTAATGCCATTTGGTCACTACAACTACATTGATAGCAGATTGGTCTCTGATGATTTATTGTAAATAAGCAAGCATTGTTCAATTATTAAGTAATTATGTTATAGAATAAAGAGATTGTGTTCTCACTTATGAATCCTTAAACATAATTATCAAAAACATAGATTTTTTCAGATTTTTGTACTTTAAGTTGCTGATAATTATTCATGCCCTGAAAACAATATTGAAAAAAAAAAACAAACAGGAAATTAAGTGTTTAATTGTAGAAAGTGCATCAGAATAAAATAAATGATTTGCAATTATATACAAAAAATAAAAACAGTTGAAAAATAATCAATTGTTAGAAATTTAAATTATTCCTAATAACATCAAATATGTATTGAATTCAATGGCTTTCAGTAGAATTGCATGCTAATTGGAAGGCAGAAGTGTGTGATAAAGCTACATTTTAACATTAAAGAATATTTTTAATCTCTCTGTTACTGTCCTTCTTCCTATAGAGTCAATGCTCTTTCCAGCCTGGGTGTTCTTGGTGCATGACCTGTGGTACAGAATGTGGTCCCTGTCATGTCATAGGACTCATGACTCTAGTTAAAGTCCTGTGACTAATTTTGGCCAATAGTTTATAGAAGTAAATTGTATAAACCACTTTCAGAGATAGTTAACTAAAAACACAAAAGAAAAATACTCTTGGAATCCTGTACCTCTCAATTTTCCTGCTAAAGTATGGGAGGCCCTAGATGCCAGATGGCATGACCAAGGAAATGTCAACCAATGGTTGTTGGCACCAACTCAACACCAACAGGAACCCCCAGTTTAGGGTGACATGAAGAAGAAAACATTATTCAGTGCCAAACAGCGCACTAGTGATACAGCACAGCCGGGGGTAGGCCTTGGGGCCAGGCCTTTCTCCAGCCAGGCAGCTCTGCTCTGCTCCACACGGCCTGCCTGCCTGTGTGCTGCTCTGCTTCCCTGCTCCTCTGCTCTGAGGCCAGGAAATCAGTCTTCAGTGGGGAAGGAAAATGCACTAGCCCGGAGCTGGCTTATTAAGCAGAAGCCCTCACCCTGGTCCCTGACTAGTCAACCCTTATGCAAATGAAGACTCCAAATCTTCACAGTTTGATTGGTCCAAAAGACACTGCCCTAATTGGTCAGAGAAGGACTACTCTGATTGGGTGTAGCTGTGCAGCTCTAATTGGATGGGGAAAGCCTCCGTCCTATTGTTCCAAATAGGATTCCAGGAACTCCTCTATAAGGACCAGAGCTGGGTTTTTCTAGGAGTTTGCGGTCTAGTGGAGAGACACCAACGCTGGCAAGCTCAAGGCTACGGGCAGGTACTACCATAGGAGAGATCTTAGGGCTGACACAGAAGAGGCTCGCTGTAGGAGCGCGTCTGTGGGTCAATGCTACTTTGTTCCCTTCGCTGAGAAAAACAGTGACCTTGACCATCAGGTTTCTTAAATGACTAAATAAGAAAGTCCTTGACATTTGTACTTAAATTTTTCCTTATGTCTAAACCTAGATATATACATATCTACAGATATCTGTATATGTATATATTATATATAATATACTATATTATTATATATTCTTTTATATTTGTGGTGTGGATTTATTTAAAGAGAAGTCTTCAAGGCCAAGGGTTTATTGAGCCATAGTCTAGACAGAAAAATGCCAAGGCCCTGGGTCCTGCAGTCTGACCAACTCATACAGGCAGGAAGGGAGAAGGCAAACCTGCCCACTGTCCTGGGGTTGATGGGCTCTTTAATACAGTGTGTTTGGACAGGAAAGATGTAGGTTGTTTTGAAAGAATTTATGTTGCTTAAGGATAGGTGGGCAGGAAAAGTAAAGTGGGCAAAGTTTGGGACAGGAAAATACCTAGTAGGGGAGAAGTACTTGGCGCTTTTGGATGGTTGTGGGCAACACTCAGGAGAGTTCATGTGTAAGAAGGATGTGGTGGCATCTGGGGTTGGCTGTGCCCTTCAGACGAGAGCTGAGATAGCTGCCTGGGAGCTGATCCAAAGTTTCAACATATACTCAGGAATGTAAGCAGTCTTTTCTTGGTTTCAGTGTGTGACTATTAACTGATTATTAACTGGTATTTCCGTCATCTCTTCCTTCCACCCTTCTGCTTGCTATAATTTAATTTAGGACACCTCAGAACTTTTTTCTTGCCACTACCTATATCTATAAATAATTATATCTATAGGCAAGCATACCTATGTATACATATACATAGATCTATAGCTATATTTATATCATCTGTTGCATAAAATATTCTCACCACTTTACAGATAAACACTGAAATTTAAAAGCTAAGTGACCTCATAATTGACTTAAATAGGATTCAAAGCCAGGTTTATTTAGCTACAGACACATCATTGTTCAACTATCCAAAGTAAGAACATGAGGAAAAAAATAGGAATTAAGCTTTGATTTCATTTGTATCCTTCCACACTGACTAGGTCAGGGATGACCACTCAGAAATTCTTCACTTGTTTGAAAAATTCACGTTTCTTCGACGCTCATCAGCTTGTGGTGTAAAATGAAGATGCAGTAATAGTGACAATATAACCGTTCTGGGCTGATTCTCATTATAAAACAGCAGAACTCCCGTTTCAGCTCCTCAAGTGCCACAGTGGGTCCCCAGTGTTTCTGAGCACTCCTGTGCTGTCCTAAGCAGAGCATTTGGGTCTCTGTTCTAAAATATCTCATCACAGCCAATATTTAGGCATGTGGTTGAATACCAGCTTTCTGTGGTGATTCCTTGTAATTCTCTTGTGTTCAAATGGGCTCTGGTACTGTGTTGAAGACAGGACTGTTTTGTTCATCTCTTGTGGGTTATTAGGTAACAGTTGTGGCCACGTGTTTGGTGTTTTTATTTTACTATGCAGTCCTTAGATTTTTATATCTACTTGGATATTAGCCATAGAAATGGATTTTGGAAACACGCTGGATGACATATATATAGCAGGCTCTAGGTAAAATTGCCTCACCACTCAGTTCCCTGCAATAGCTAGCATTTGAATTTGTGTCTTGTACATATGCATCCACTTCTTCTACTTAGAAATAAGTTCTTCCTTTGTATTTCTTAAAAAGCAAAGACTTTCTTCCCCCTGTGACCTCTTCACATGAGTTTCACTCAAGAGCTGTTCCTGGATTTCAGTTCTACCCAGAGAGTTACCTGTTAATTTTTTATTTTATTTTTTTACTAAATGGTTAATAGAGAGTTGAGTTGGGGAAAAATCATTGCACACTTCTTGGGCCTGTCTTTCCCTGAGAAAGTCACCTGCAGTGTGGCTCCTTTTACGGATAGGTAACTATGCTGTAATAATATAGTTTTGAGATTAGAGTTGAATATCTTCATAAAGTTGGGTGTTTTAATAACCTCTGGAGCATCCTGGACTCCACTGGTGAAGACCACAAATGTGTCCATTCAGTTCTCTAGAAGTAAGTGCTTTTCCAGTTTGTTTTTCATGCAGGTGGCTGCACCTGCGCTGGCTCCACAGGTTTGCCAATCTGGCTGTACTGTGACCTGCAGACAGAAACTCCTCTCTCATGGACAGTGAATAAGAATGGCCAGTGCCCAGGACCCACCGGCTGCTGGGTGCTTCCATTTCTTTTCCTTCCACTAACAACGATCGGATGATGCTATTGGAAAACCCCTCAGCTGGATGCCATAATTCCCTCCATTTGAAGAACGGCCCGAGGCAGCTCTAAAGAAGCTGGGGCATCACGTTAAGTGAAATAAGCTGGACAGTGAATGACAAACACTGCAAGGCATCATACTCACAGTACCTTCTATATAAGGATCTAAAATAGAAATAGAAAGTAGAAAGTGGTTGCCAGCAGCTGTGGTAGGAGAAAATTAGGGAGAGGTGAGTAAAAGGTACAACTTTCAGCTGTAAGTCAAATAAGGTCTAATGTAAAATGTACAGATTGTTTTAGGTGACATGGTGGCTATAGTTGATAAGGTTAGAACTTAAATGAAGGAAGTTGTTCACAATGTACAGGTATATGAAATTATTATGATGTACACTTTAAATACCTTACAATTTTATATCTCAATTATACCTCAATAAAGCTGAAATTTAAAAAAACAAAACAAAAAGTTTGCTTATAAAGAGGTAGCAGTTCACTATTGTTGGGCATAAACCAAAAGGTGAAATTCCGAGCTGACCTGTCGTCTGAGTGCAGATTCCAACCATCATAGCTCAATTTGATCTTTAGTTGGACAGTTAGAGCCTTTAGAAATGAGGAGGAAAACTAGTTAGGGGTAAACAGAAACTATGTACTATAAGGTTGAGTTTTACCCACTGAATCTTTTGCCTCCACACCTGACTGCATGTGTCAGCATAAACTGATTTCATGAGTGACGGCATTGGGCAGAAGGGGAAGAGGAAATTTGATGATGACATAACATTGGCAAAAGGAGAATGTGTTTTTACCATTCTCATTGATAATTAATAGAAGAGTGTGGAATTTAAAGAAGAGAGTTTTAGGCCTCATAACATGATTAACTGCTAATCATTTACTTTTCCAGTTTTTCTGTAGTGGGCTCTAATGAGAAACTGGCTAATCTCTAAAAACAGGGTAGCTGGTAATATGTATTACAGGTGCCTGTGTCTGTGGGTTTGCAGTTCTGTGCTGCTTGAAGAAAACACAGCTGTGAATGAATGGCCTTAGCGTTCACATCTACTGGTAAGAGTCAAAGGAATCATTTAGGAAATTACACAGAAGTTATTGTTTTAAGTGTGGCTAATGTGTCCTGGCAGCACTGCTGTTGCAGGTGGAGGGGGTCACAGCTCCTGTTTGGTAACAGTAGCAGTGAGAGCGATGCAGTCATCAGAGGCAGGTCATGAGCCAGGAGAAGTGCTGACTCTAGCCACATGGAAAAAAGCGGTAACGGTGACGCCAGCGTAGCAGGGGGAAGGGTCCCTGAGAAAATGAATGTGTCCCAAAGGTTATTCGCTACTTAATGATAAACATGATTTGAGAAAAATTAAAGCAAATGCCTGTGAATAAGTGCAAAATCGATCAAAACAACTCCACTAAATGGTCAAAGGCATCGATAAAAGAGGCAAAGGAATGTGTGAAATGAAAATGTGGAGATTAAAAAGGAGGAAGTAAGTCCCTTACAATAATGGATTTTACTCTCTCTACATTTGCAAATCTTTTTCATTTTAAAAGTCGTTCTGAAGCACCACGTCTTCCAGGAAGCCTCCCAGAAGATTCAAGGTCCCTTTAACTCAGCCTGTTTCCCGGGCCACCCATGTGGCAATAAGCCCTGTGTCTGTGTGTCTGAAGGATGAGGGGACTGCCAGGGAGGCAAGGAGGAGCAGTTTATACTCATTACTTCACAAGACCCCATGTCTCCTCCTTCATAAATGGCAACTGTACTTTTCCAACTTTTCAGGACCTAAAAGTTACCCTCACCCTTAATTCCTCCTTTCTTCTTTTAATTGGCTTCACATTTTAAAGGGTTTTACATTGACAAAAAAAGTAAATTCGTATAGCAGAGCTGGTGTGGCTCACCAGTGGGGCATTGACCTAGGATCCAGGAGATCCCGATTTGGTTCCTGGTTGGGGCACATGCCTGCGTTGTGGGCTGATCCCCAGTCAGGCGTGCAGGAGATAGTCGATCAGTGAATCGCGTCATTGATGTTTTTATCTCTCCCTCTCCCTTCTTCTCTCTGAAATCAATAGAAACATAATTTTTTAAAAAAGGCTAAACAAAGGGCATAACACACAGTAATGCCTTCACTGTTTGAGAGAGTAAGCAGCTATGGGTAAAATGATCACATTTCACCTGGGTCTGCTCAAAGCCATCTCCTCAGGGAGGCTTTCCCTGCCACTGTGAACCTGAACACCCCTACCTTCCCAGACCACCTACTAATGAGCCAGTAGGGAGGGCAGCCAGAATGTTACCTGAGTTTGTTTTAACTTCAAGATCCTTCACAGGGCAATCGCTATCCAGGCAATGCCTCATCTCCTCAGTGGTGATTTTTGTTTTGTTCGTTATTTGTTTTCTCCCATCGTTCCAGATTTTCTGCCCCTGAGACTGGTCCTGTCCTTGCTGTCTCTATAGAAGATGTCGGTGTTTCTCACCACCATAAATTACTTGTCTCAACTGTGACTTATATGAAAACTTTCTATTTGGAAGTGACCTTCAGCTCTTAAGATTGTTTATGCTGTTTAGTGTCTAGAGTTACCTTGTGGGACTTCTTAACAACTATGTTATTCAGTAGGTCCTTTCATAGTCACTATACGTCCTTACCAGATGAGATGATATTTGATGAAAAATACCATGTTTTATATGCCTATGTAACTTGCTCTATGCTCAGAAATTGTTCTTAATACAGTGGTAATTCAATCATATTGCTTAAATTAGAAGCTTTATGTAATGATGTGAACATTCTCCAAAACATATACATTGTTTTTTAAAAAAACAAAGTAAAGAATGATATGAATAATATGTTAAAAATTGAGTAAAACTGGAGATAACTATATATTAATACTTATATATGCATAAAATCTCTAGAAAAACACACATGAATATAAAAATATGATTACCCACTCCAGCGGGGGAAGATCTGGTCACAGAGTGACAAATGTGGGAGAGATTTTTTTCATAATCCTTTTATGAAACTTTATGATAATATATTGCCTATTCAAATAAGTAAATAAAATAGAAATATGCAAGAAACTATCTTAGATAAATTACCATTACTCTATAAATTGAGAGTGCAGATGAAACACTTTGACTTTAAATTTGCATAGTTCTATATTGTCAAATCTTTTTCAAGGCAATAATACTTATGTCATTAACCATTTTTAAAGTATAATTCTAACATTTGTAGATGTCTAGACAAAAAAACTTAAACATAAATAACTTCAAGCAATATCTAACTTCAAGGGAAACGATCACTGGTTGACATTGTGTGCCTCTGTAGGTTTCTAGCCTGTATGTATATCGGTGACTAGCTGGCAATTCCTCTGTATCTAACTTTACATTTATTGTGTGTGGGTTTGTTGTTTTTTTGTTGTTGTTCAATGTATCCGTTGCCTATTACCACTGCAAAAATTTACCACAAACTTTGTGACTAAGAACAGCACCTGCGTATTACCTCACAGTTATGCAGCTTAGAGGCCCACATACAGCATGGCTTGGCTGCCTCCCGCACGTAGGCTGTGATGGGCTAACACGAAGGCGCAGGCAGGCCTGTGTTCCCTACTGGGGGCTCTGGGGGAGCATCCTCTCCCAGGTTCATTCAGGTTGTTGGCAGAATTACGCCTCCTCTTCTGAGCTGGATGTCACCTGGGGATCATGATCAACTTTTAGAGACTATTTACATTCCTTGGCTCATGGCCCTGAGAAGTGGCGGATGGATTACTTCTCCACTCTCCTTACTCTGCATCCATCTGATCACAGCCTGAGAAACATCACTGGTTTTAAGGGCTCATGTGATTTTAATGGACACACTTGAATAATCCAGGAAAATCTTCCCATCTCAATGTCTATAAACTTAATGACATCAGCAAAGTCCCTTTGCCAGGTATCCTAACATGTCCACAGGAGCTGAGGGTGAGGATGTGGGCATCCCTAGGGAGGGGCTTATTCTGCCCATTTCATTCACATAGTTTTCTTATGATCACTAAGAAACCCATTGTACCTAGACAGTCCAGGGGAAGGACTTCATCTGAAACACAAAATGTAAAATAGTACTCTGTGTAGTGTTCTCTATAAAAGACAATAAAAATATGAGGTGAAATTTATTATACATATTGGACCTTCAATTTTCAAAGTTGTTTCCTGCAGATTTGTTTTTTGTGTAATAATGGGGGAGTATTAATTAAGCAATCATAATACAATACCACCTCTGCACTGAATAGCTAAGATTTTAATCTGTCATGAGCCACCATTATTTTTGTCTCTTATTTGTTTTGAACAAAATTAGTGTGATGATTAGCTGAAATTTCAAACAATATTAAAGAATTCATACTTGTTCTTTCAAATGTCTCATCTTCAGGATCTGCATTACATAATGCTATTCTCTAGCTTGGCTCTCAGAACTGTATTCCATTCAAAGTATGAGAGTTGAATCACTTGCTAAAAATTTGTCTGATCATGTAAATACTTTCTTAGACTCATAATAGCTTTCCAAAATTCTTCAATTTATTATTCTCAAGAAATTGTTAGATGCATTGTTTTCTTCCACTTTAAGGTAATTACAATGTTTTTGGTAACTGAACATCTCCCCACCCCACCACACCTCACTAAGACCTGACTGGCATCAGAATCGTTGGGTCATTTATCAGTTCTAATTGGCCTTAGTCACTCAGCCCACTTTCTTACATACGAGAGCCTAGTCAAAGATGACTGCAGTTAGAGTCGCAGGCCGGGTTCTAAGATATTGTCAGAGACCACCGCAGACATGCAGAAGAGCCACAGTGAAATCAACAAACTCTGATTAAAAAAAAATAGATCCACTGATAGCCTTTAGTCAGGCCTCTGCCCATAGCTCTATAGTTCACAGAACAATGAGTCCAAGAAAGGAATGGGGATGTAGAGAGCAGGTGTGTCTGAGAGATATTTAAGTAATAATATTGGCATGACTTGGAAATGAAATGGCTATAGGAAATGAAGTTTATGCCCAAGTTACAATTTTTTTGCCATCAATAACTTGATGAACAGTGATATAATTCCTTAGAAAATACACAAGAGCAGAAGTTCTTGTGTATGTTCCTGGTGGTGGTGGCAAGAGTAGTGAAGAGTTGTAGCAACTCTATTTTTATGAAATGTGTGTGATATATCTCCAGAAGATCTAAGTGATGTCCTGTTTCATTTCAATACATGGGCTTGAAATTCAAAATGTGGTCTAGGCTTAGGTTATGTTCCATCACAATACATAGTAACTAACAACATAGAGATAGATGAACTCCCTCAGGAAGAAGTTGTATAGAGTGGAAAAGTAGAAAAGTGTTGGGAAGGACCCTGAGAACTATAATGGAGATGGCAAGTTCAACCAGAGGTGCAAACTTAAAAACCTACACAACAAGGAAACAACAGTTTCAAGATGCTGGGAGTGTTTATCAGCAGTAAATATTGCCAACTAATCTGGAGCATAATGCATTATGCTATTATTACAGGCTTCTTTATAGCTTTCAATCCACTTTGCATGTAGACAGTGGACATACTATAGGCTGTTAGTTCTGAAACCAAGGTATGCCTAGAATGCAATAAGAACTCTGTCTCTTAGGGAGTGACATTAAACAAGCTATATCACTTTTCTAAAGTTTCATTTCTCTCCATAAATGAAAAGGTTTACTGGTGATGATATTATTTTTGTCTTTTACCATTCATGTTTATTACTTACTATTTATTTATTTAATTATTTGTTTATTTATATATTTATATTGAATTTATTGGGATGACATTGGCTAATACAATTATATAGGTTTCAGTTATACAGTTCTATGATATGTATATTGTACTGTGTGTTCACCACCCCAACTCAAGTTTTCTTTCCTCACCATCTGTTTTTCTTAATCTTTTTACCTTTTCACCCAACCATCCTACTCCATCTCCTCTGACAGCTGTTAGTCTATTCTATGTATCTATGATTCTGTTTCTTTTTTTGTTGTTGTTAGGTTATTTTGTTCATTAAGTTCTACATATAAGTGAAATCTTATGGTATTTGTCTTTCTCTGACTGGCTTATTTCACTTAGGGCAATATTATTCAGGTCCATCCAGGCTGTCCCAAAAGCCAAGGTTTCCTTCTTTTTTACAGCTGAGTAGTATTCCATTGTGTAAATGCACCACAGCTTCTTAATCCACTGATCTACTGATGGGCTCTTGGACTGCTTTTAAGCAGCAAATATTGCTGCCATGCAAATTTAAGTTAAGTGGAGTGGGAACATGACTTCTGTCATTTTTGTTTATTGCTGTATCCCCAGGTTTCAAAGCAATGTTTCTGATGTAGTAGGCATTCTTCAAAGTTTATTTAATTAATAATTAGTAGATGATCCTTATATAATTACTAACATTGTATAGATCTGTACAATTTCTTGTTATGCTAGATTCTAGTTACTGGTGTAATTGCCATTAAAATGTTTTGAGACATAAATGGGATTTCTGGAATTAATCATCCTTTGGAGGAAGATTAATAATTCAGTTATGAGGTGATTTATATAGATTTACTAGCAATTGAAAACTGTTCCTGCACTTATAACTATGTTTCAATCAAAGTTATTTAAACAAAATTTAAGGGAGTCATGCATTTAAGGAAATACCCCAGATGTTGTAGGAGATGCAAAGAAAAATAGGAGAGATAACTAAAACCAAGAAATCTTCAATATTGCAGTATAAATTAAATAGTTTGCTGTTCCCAAAACTTTGGAGAACTGAAAATGAAAGTTTGACGTGCAGAACAAAGACAAGAATGAAACCCTCAGACCTCAGACTCATTCTTTCAGTACTCCACCCAAGGCAGTGGAATGGACTAGTCACTGGAAGAAAATGTGGCATTCCGGTCAACAAATACCCCTTGTGTAGTGTTTTGTTTTCCATTTTACACAATGTCTTCCTCTAACTTCATTCCATTTAATCTACAATCATCATGACAAGTAAGATGTGTTTGACTCATGCATAGAGGGATTTGCCAGCCTCCCTCCTTGATTCTTGTAATTGGTCCTATAAATCACACACTCTCCTGAACAGGAGTAGGTAAGAAGACATAAAATTTCCTCATTTTAACAGCTGAATGGTGAAGAAAATGAAAATAACACTTATAATCTAATTTTCCTCATTATAGAATACATGCTAACAGTACATATTTTAAAAGGTAAAGAAAAACTAAAGGCAGGAGAAAGCACTATACAATATTTCACAGTAAATCATCTGCTGAAAATAGATAAACCTCCAATCCCAAAGGACTAACAAAATAGAAGCTCATATCTCTCCCTTGGAAACTCCCAAAAGATATTCCTGATTAGGCTTTCCTCCAACGGACTCCAATGGACTGGTGTTGCCCAGTGGTTTAAAGGTAATGGAGCAAATGCAAAGACAAACAAAGAACATGAAGAAACATGCCTGGGAGCTTTCAGGAGCCAAGCTTGTAAGTAGTGCTTGATTTTAGTTTATGTTCTATCATCGCTTAGAACTGAGAACATGCTTATCCTGCCAGCTAATCCGTGGGGGTCTCATGATAATTTACCTGCAGAGCGGCAGCACGTAGAACTTCACTGGATCCAGAAAATGATCAGCCACTGAAAACCATCAGCCTCTTAGCTTAGCAGACTTTTTTTCTCTTTAAATCCTTCAAACTGCTTGCTAAACTTTGGAACCAAACAAGGATTTCCAAATCTACTGGAAGGCAAATTAGAAAGTCTTCCTGGATTCCAAATTCCACACTAATGGAATGCTTGACAGTGAGAAACTGGCTCAGTATTTTCTCTTTTTCAAATGTTTATGTCCCCTCCCCTAAAAAGTCATAGGTTGAAACTCTAATGCCCAATGTGATGCTTTTAGAAGGGGGCCTTTGGTAGGCAGTTAGGTCCAGAGGGTGGGGCCTAAGGGGTGGGGTTAGTGCCTCTCTGAGAAGAGACACCAGAGAGCCTGCTTCCTCTTCCTGTTTCCACAAGTGCACCCCAAGGAGAGGCCACGTGAGCACACAGCTAGAAGGAGATGTCTGTGAGCCAGGAAGAGAGCTTCACAGCAACCCAATCTGCCAGCACCTTGATTTCAGATTTCCCACCCACAAACACTGTGGGAAGTAAATGTCTGCTGGTTAAGCCCCTAGCCTACGATGTTTTATTATAATAGTCTGAGCTGACTCAGACACTAAACCTCACTCTTTTCAAACATCTCTGAAACTTTATTGAAACTAAAGTGATGGCATTATGGGTTTTCCTACAGCCCAAATCATAAATAAATGAATTTTGACAGTTTTGTGTATGACCTAGCTTTATTTTTCTCAGAACTCAATCATGTAAACTTCCACTTTAACTGGAAGTAAAACTTGAATGTGTTGCCTAGTTATACCCACAAAGTAAAGAAAACCAAGTTGCTCGGAATCTACGCACTTGTACCACATGAATCAGAGAGGCAGTGGTAGAAATAATATTTACTTCTGACAGTGATATTCATAACAGGAAAACCTGCAAGTAAGCCCAACACCAGAGACAGGATAACCTTGCCCTTTCCTGTCCCTTCAGTGGTATCTGAAGCTGCCAACCCTTCTTTTCGGTGACACCGTCACTCCTCGTGCCTTCTGTGACACAGCACCTCATTTTCCAGTCTCTCGGGTCCTTGGCAGGCTCCTCTGCTTCTGCCCTTTCATCACATGTTGGATTCTGGCCTCAGCATTATTTTCTTATATAACCCACTCTCCCTCTCCAATCCTATCGAACCCTTTAATTTTAATTTTTGTACAAATCCTGATGATTCTCAAATATTCTTCAACTCAGATAAACCCCCTAGGTTTAGATGAATATCTCTAATTCTCTAGTAAAGAAATCTGGGGAGTTCCACAGGCAATCAACATTTTTTTAAATGAAGAAAAAAATAAAGGTCATCTTTTAACATCAGCAACTAGATTCCCTTCCTGAGGTGTTTTGTCTGTTTTTATATTTTTTCTCAAGATGTAAATCTGAACCACCATGTCTCTTTCTCTATCATTCCTCTTAGCTAATCACGCCCAATCCCTGCCAGTCTGACCTCTTCAGTGCTATTTGAATGACTTACTTTTCCCTACTCTATAGCTGTTGCTTTAATTCTATTTAATTCACCATCATCTTATTATGGACTATTGAAAAGTTCCTTTAGCTGGTTTCCCTTCACGCTCATTCACCTCTCATTTGTAATCCTTACACAGCTATCAGAATGATATGTCTAAAGTATAAGAAGGGCTGTATTGTTGTTGGGATTGGGGCCTGTAAATCAGTGTTTTTGCACTGCCACTCCTTGTACTCTCACAGCTTAATTGGGCTAAAGAGAAACTTCTTTCCTTGTGACATGAGACATATTACCAAGTGTCCTATTTAGCTGTTTCAGCTTCAGTATGTTCCAGAATCTAGGAAAAGAAGGGATCGTGGGAGAAGAGAAAACACTGCATTTCAACCCCAAGACAAATAATTTAATTAGTAAGTATAAAAGCTTCCTGGGCACATGAACCATCACACAAGATAATTTAATTTAAAATAAGCTCACAGGATGTTGCATTCTCAGGTTTACAGTGATTGGAATTAGGGTTATTCTCTTTAGGTGTTTTGAGAGTAGTATTCCTTTTAATTGATTCTAATTTGACTTCTATCATGGGTTTTTTTAACATTAACAGAAACAGTTCCCTTACACAAAGGGAAGTACTGCATTTGTGGCGTAGTTGCAAACCTTCAGGACAGGGCCTCCTAGAGCCCTTTAATCGTGGCACCGTGGAGTTTGTGGAGGCTTGCTTTAAGGGGGCATGCAAACCTAGGGAGCAAAGCACAGTAGCACTGGGAAAGTCTAAGTGGAGAAAGGCCTATAACTGTTTTACGACCCTGGCAGAAAATGTTCTTTATAGTGTCATTCTTTTTACATATTCAAGATGTAAAGTGTCTATTATCAAATATATAGAGCTGCAAGCAAACTGACATGAGGAAAAAGTAAAAAAATCCAAGTTTCTAAATTTTTTAGGTAAGAACAGTTAAGCTCGGATGAAGGTGTGTTCAAAATTCTCTAGGTGAAATGAACATAGAGCTGGGCATCTGTGTGACTTATCCAATCATTGCATTATTATTTTTTTAAAAAATATTGATTTCAGAGAGAGGAACAGAGGGGGAGAGAGAGAAGCATTGATGAGAGAGAAACATCAATTGGCTGCCTGCTGCACGCCCTCTACTAAGGACCAAGTCCAGAAGCGGGGCATGTGCCCTGGCCGGGATTGAACCAGTGACCTCCTGGTGCAAGAGTCAACGCTCAACCAACTGAGCCACACTGGCTGAGCTACCTTCATTTTTATATAAGTTCTATATTGTGCAAAATAAAATGCCTCACAACGGGTGGCTTAAAACCATATCATAGTTTCACCATCTCCCAGTATCTGTGGGTCAGGAGTCTGGGCACAGTTCACCTGAGCCCCCTACTCAGGGCCTCACAAAGGCTGAGATCAAGGTGATAGTCTGGGCTGTGCTTCCTTCTGAAGCTAAAGGTCCTCTTCCAAGATCACGTGGTTCTTGGCAGATTCATTTTCTTGTACCTGTAGAAATCATTGCTATCAGTGTCTTCCAGGAGAGCTAGAGATCTGATTAAGCTTCTAGACCATTTTGGTTAAGGCTTATCTGATTAGGTCAGACCTACACAGGATATTCTTCTTTTTATTACTTCAAAGTTAATTGACTAGAGAGCCTCACTGCATTGTGACATCCCTTTTCCTTTGTAATATAACAAATAAGCAATGGAGTAATATCCCATCCTATTCACACTGTCTTGGATTTCCTCTGAATAGTTTGCTTGCATTAGAAAAAATACAATAAAGCATAGATGCCTTGAGTCAGAGTATTATGCTAAGTGAAATAAGCCAGTCAGAGAAAGACAAGTCCCTTAGGATTTCACTTATATGTGGAATCGAATGAATAACATAAACTAACGAAGTTGAGTCAGACTTAAGGATACAGAGAACAGACTGACAGCTGTCAGAGGGGAGGGAGTTGGGGGTTGGGTAAGAAGAGTGAAAGGATTAAGTAAAAAAATATATATGTAAGACTCATGGACCCAAATAACAGTGCGGTGATTACCAGAGGGAAAGGGGGTAGGGGGAGGTAAGAGAGGGCAAAGGGGGATCGGCGGTGATGGAAGAAGACTTGACTTGGGTCTTGAACACACAATAAACATACAGATGATGTATCATAGAGTTGTACACCTGAAACCTATATAATTTTATTAACCAATGTCACCCCAATAAATTAAATAAAAAATGAAACTGTTTTGCATTTCTGTATTTAACTTAAAAGTATATTAATGTTGTAGGGGCTGAGTAATCAAGCCTTATGAAACAGCCCTTGATTGGAAATCAGCAATTAGAAAATTTCAGAATTTCAGGAGGTCTAATCCTTTACTAAGATTTTCATGTATTAGTAGATGCAAAGTGGAGAGGAAATGTTCCAGGTACAGATCACCTCCAGTGATGTTTTTGATGTTTGCTTTATTTAAGGAAAAACGGATTCATATTTTTTCAAGTTGTGATCTATTCTAAAGCAAAACATGGAGGTAAGTGAAAAGTAAATACAAATAATAATGACTTATTTGGTATTTGCTAGGTGACTGGTATCTTTCTCATCCCCAGGTGCTATATGACTTACACTAAGTAATAACTGTTTAAGCAGCATAAGAATCTCTTTGTATCTGGCCACATGGTTTGCAAATAAGAAAAGTTTGTATAAGAAAATGTCAATAATTCTTTGTTTTGGACACTGATGAAAAAGAAGTCAATCGACTTGCAAAATTGGAAGATATGGTGAAACAGATTGCTGAAGTAGTGCTGCTATGTAGGCAATCTCTGCGAGTCTTTCACTTATTTATTAATTTAAACATTTAACATACGAGGCCTTTAAGATACATCCATGATTAAATAAATCAATTTTGTGACCTTTTAGAACTTTCTTTTACAAGACTCAACAGATTGTGCTATGCATATAGAAGAAATAAATTATATGGTAAATTAATGGCTGATGAGAAAAGTCAAAGAGTGTATAGGGATCAGGGGTGTGATTTGAAACAGAATGGGTACACTGGGAAGAAAAACATGGGTAAAAACTAAAGAAGGCGAATTAGATCTGAGGAAGTTGAAAGGGACTACACTAGAGGGTGATGGACCAAAAATTAAGCTGGGAGTGCCTCTAATTTCTTTTTTTTTAAACTATAAAAATCCATCCGAATTATATTTTATGTTTTCAATTCTTCTATAGGTCATGGGCATCATCTCCTTTTGCCCCTTCCATTTCTATTTCTCTATTCACTTTCCCCTTACTGTTCTTCATTCTCACTGATGCAACTCACTTTGAAGATATTTTTAGGATGTATGGTTTTATTTTTTATGTTCCTGTTCCAGTGTTTCACCCTTTCTACCAAGGCTTCCATAGGCAATGCTGCATACAGAACATGTAACTGTTCTTCATTCTTTCAAACTCTAATCTATGCCTAATTTTTACCTAAGGATTTATTATGTCTTTGTGTTATCTATTCTCCATTTGACTCCTAAGATGCATTTTTCACCCTTGTTCAGTGTCCAGGAATTTGTCCTCTGTGGACCTATATAACCTCTTTCTCTTCCCATCTCACTTCCAGTTGGTCTCATCTAGATCACAGGACAAAAAAAGTGATCATCCTTACCTTCCTTCCTTCCCGATGCAGCTTTTCACACCTCCTGTCTGGTGGCCCTTTCTTTCAGCTGTAGTTATTAACGGTAACCTGGGTTTTCTAACCTCTGTGCACATCTTTGTAAATGGTCCCTTCATTAAGCCCTTTTGAATGCTAAGTGCGACATCTTTTTCCACCTGGGATGTTGACCTATGTGATTATCATTGCATTCACCATACTACTCCATAGAAGGGTCAATTTCTATCATAAATAAGTAGAGTAGGTATGAGTTGATGAAGGCAGATAGAAATATCTCCAACATGCTTATTAAATTCCCTTGGATTTTTTATGCTATCATTTGTTTTGTACCAACTTTGTGCCAGACACAATTAAGTGTTTTATATATCTATCATATCATCATTAGGACCATACAACAGTACTATGAATGGAAATAGTCTGCATTTTATAGATAAGGAAACTGAGGTTTGAAGAGAGCATGGAATTTGCGCATAGTAATAAAACTAGCAATTGCTGAAAATGGAGTATTAACCTAGGTATCGACTTCAAAGTCCAAATTCCATATAAATAATTTTTTGAAGAAAACTTCATCTAGTGTATTTAATTAAAATTAGTATATCTCTTAAAATGCCCTTAATATATTATAAATTTCATCAAAGTGTTTTGTGGGGAATGAATTTTAAGGCATCTTAAATGACAGAGGAAATCAATTCTGATAGAAGGGCAAATATCAGGAGGCAAACTCAAAGACAACCCTTTCTTTTCTTTGGAGAGCACTCCTACAGCAAGTCATTTAAAACTATAAGGCAAGCTTAGGCTCAAAAGGCGAGCTAGCAGTGTGTGCATCGTAACTGCCTTAGGAACTGGGAATATAGTTAGAAACATGCAGTGTTAGAAACCCTTTAGAAATCTTTTTTTTAAAGCCTAACCATTGAAATCAATGCTGGTTAGTGATGACAGATAGCAAGTAAGCTTTAGTTAAAATTGTTAAGAAGCTGAGATCAAGCTTCTTAACAAGTTCTGCCAGTGTTACTAAGGGTTTGATCTTGGGCAAGTCACTAGACCTGCCTGAGTCTCTCTCTTCCTTGATATGAAAAATGAATAAAACAGTGACTGCCTCACAGGGATGTTTAGTATTAATTTTACAAAAGGAAAAACACTGCCTCATAGGGATGTTTAGTATTAATTTTAAAAAAGGAAACACTAAACATTATACATGTCATAAGACATACAGAATCATTATAATGCAGGTATAGCCATATTCAAAAAGGGCCAAGATGAACCATTGAAGACAGAGAAAACCAATTTTTAGAAATTCTAGAAATCTACCTTAACACATAGAATATTTATTCTTTTTCTTTTGTACCATTTCACCTCTTGGGAACTTTATCTCTGAAGCACTTAATGCACTTTTAGGAAACACAAGCTTGTCTGATATAAAAAAAAAAAAAAAAAAATCACTCTCTCTTAGCTTTCTACTAATATGACTCTATTTCACTTGTTTTGGTGGAGAGGGGTACAAGGATAGTGGAACTTAATCATGAAATAATATGTGTGGAATAATATAAAAGGTATACTATTACCTATTACACTATTTAAGTGTATTCTAACATTGACTTCTCTCCAATAGAATTTGAAGTGACTTATAATAAAATATATGTTAAATAAGATGATCAAGTAAGTGATAAATATCAAAAAGATATAATAAAAAATTTAAAGATATAAAATTTTAGAAAGAGTAGGAAACAAAATATGTAGACCAAATTAATATTTTTAATTGAAAATAAGAATAGCCTCAGAGCTTCTTGTCAGTCTGAACAAAGAAGAAAAAATATGCATTTTGGATATTAACCCTTTATCCCATGTGTCATTGGCAAATATGTTCTCCCATACGGTGGGCTCTCTTTTCATATTCTTAATGGTTTCTTTTGCTGTGAAGAAGCTTTTTGTTTTGATGCAGGCTGATTTGTTCATTTTCTCCTTTGTTTCTTTTGCCCTAGGAGATTCATTGACAAATATACTGCTACAAGAGATGTCTGAGATTTTTCTGTCTATGGTTTCTTCTAGGATTTTTATGGTTTCACGTCTTACATTTAAGTCTTTCATCCATTTTGAGTTTACTTTTCTGTTATGATGTAAGTTGGTGGTCTGGTTTCATTTTTTTGCAAGTACCTGTTCAATTTTCCCAACATCATTTATTGAAGAGACTGTCTTTACTCCACTGTATGTTCTTGCCTCCTTTGTCAAATATTAATTGAGCATAATGGCTTATGTCAATTTCTGGGTTCTCTGTTCTGTTCCATTGATCTATATGTCTGTTCTTGTGCCAGTACCAGGCTGTTTTGATTACAGTGGCTTTGTAGTATAACTTGATATGAGGTATTGTGATCCCTCCAACTTTGTCCTTTATCAAGATTACTGTGGTTATTCAAGGTCTTTTTGGTTCCATATAAATTTTTGAAATGTTTGTTCTAGATCTGTGAAATATGCTGTTGGTATTTTAATAGGGATTGCATTGAATTTATAGGTTGCTTTGGGCAATATGGACATTTTAATGATATTAATTCTCCCAATCCATGAATATGGTATATACTTCCATATGTTTATATCTTCCTCTATCTCTTTTTGCAACATCCTGTAGTTTTCTGAGTATATGTCTTTTACCTACTTGGGTAAGTTTATTCCTAAGTATTTTAATTATTTTGTAGCAATGGTAAATGGTATTTTTTTTTTAGTTTCTCTTTCTGAGAGTACATTATTGGTGTATAAAAATGCCATTGATTTCTGGGTGTTAATTTCATATCCCACTACATTGCAAAATTCATTTATTGAATTTAGCAGTTTTTTAATGGAGTCTTTAGGATCCTCTATGTACAATATTATGTCATCTGCAAATAATGACAGTTTTGTTTCCTCCATTCCAATTTGGATGCCTTTTATGTTTTCTTCATGTCTGATTGCTGTGGCTAGGACTTCCAGTACTATGTTGAGTAAGAGTGGTGAAAGTGGACACCCCTGTCTTGTGACTCTTCTTAGGGGAAATGGTTTTAGTTTTTGCCCATTGAATATGATATTGGCTGTAGGTTTGTCATATGTGGCTTTTATTATGTTGAGGTATGATCCCTCTATTCTCACTTTGCTGAAACTTTTTATCAGGAATGGGTGCTGGATTTTGTCAAAAACTTTTTTCTGTGTCTATTGATATATTCGTGTGATTTATGTCTTTTAATTTGTTTATGTGATGTATCACATTTATTGATTTGTGAATATTGTACCAGCTCTGCATCCCTGGAATAAACCCCAATTGGTCATAGTGTATGATCTTTTTAATGTATTGCTGGATCAGATTTCCTAATATATTTTGTTGAGGATTTTAGCATCTATGTTCATCAGGGATACTGGCCTCTAATTCTCTTTCTTTGTAGTGTCTTTATCTGGTTTTGGAATTAGGCTAATGCTGGCCTCTTAAAAAGAGTTTGAAAGTGTTCCTTCTTCTTGGATTTTTTGGAATAGTTTGAGGAGTGTGGGTGTTAATTCTTCTTTGAATGTTTGGTAAAACTCCCCTGTGAAGCCGTCAGGATCAGGGCTTTTGTGTGCTGGAAGCCCTTTGATTACTACTTCAATTTCATCAGTAGTTATCAACTTATTATGGTTTTCTGACTCTTCCTGATTGAGTTTTTGCAGGTTGTATTTTTCTAGGAATTTGACCATTTTGTTCAGGTTGTCCTGCTTGGTGGTGTATAGTTGTTCATAGTATTTTCTTTCAATCCTTTGTATTTCTGTTGGGTCAGTCATTACTTTACCTCTTTCTTTTCTGGTTTTGTTTATTTGGGTCCTCTCTGTTTCTTGATGATTCTGGCTAAAGCTTCATCAATATTGTTTATCTTTTTAAAGAACTAGTTCTTGGTGTCATTGATCTTTTGTAAAATATGACTCATAATATGAATTAAAAAATCTTTAAGAGGAAAAATATTACATAGTTGTAGAGGCTTAGGAAAATAGCTTTATTGTTTTTCCTATTTTGAAAAACAATTGTAATTATTGATAGCTTATTATTTACTGTAAAATAACAATATACAAATGATGTATCATAAAATTCTACTCTTGAAACCTATATAATTTTCTTAACCAATGTCACCTCAATAAATTTAATTTAAAAATAAATAAATAAAAGGAAGTTAAAACTTAAAAAAAACACCATATTTTCATCTACAAGACATAACTATAGATTATTAAAAAATAAAAGCACCCAAAATACCAAAACCCAGTAATACTAAGCATTAATAATGATATGTATATATAATATTTTCAAACTTGTTTTGATGTAAAAATTTTTATAAAAATTAAATGTAATTATATCTATGGTGTTTGGTAAGTACCTTGTGCTCATAAAAATATGTCGTGAACATTATTTTATCAATAAAAAAGATATCCAATTATCACTTTAATAATGGCATAGCATTTTTGTTTACATATTACTTGATTAAACAATAGTGTGTGTGTGTGTGTGTGTGTGTGTGTGCTCGTGCACAGAGAGAGGCAGACAGAGACAGGGAGAATGTGTACCTCTTTTTTTTTTTTTTCATTTCTAAGTGATGCTTCAGTAAGCAACCTTATGTATATAACGTTTCTTTTTACTAGTACTTCCTTAGAATACTCTATCAGAGATAACATTTCTGGACAAAAGCATAAAGTTTAACCCTTTATATAAAAAACAGATGAAAGTTTGTTTTTATTACTGTTATAAACGAGTTATTAAAAGCATCTATATATCTCTATCTACTCTGATAGACAAAGCATAGCATCATGGTATTTACTTGCATTTCTTTGCTTGTGAGAATGAATGTCTATTCACGTGTCTTCTTATATAGCTGACTTTTGTGATTAGTCCATTAATGCTCTCAGCCCATTTTTACTACTGTTACTTTCTTTTCTTACTGATTTATAAAACTGTTTTAAATATTAGAGATATCAATCCATTGTTATCATATGTGAATCAGTTATATACTACTTTTGTTAGTTCACTTTTTGATTTTTAATGTTACTTATATTTACCATTAAGAAACATTACTTTTTAAGTAGCTATAGCTATTGGCTGGTTTTTTCCTTTGTGCTTCTTACTTGTCAGTCTTAAAAGAAACTTCTCTAATGTCATAAATTTATGATGATGTGTGTGTGTGTTTGTGTATTTCCAGTCTAAATTTTGCTCTGGTAGATTTGGAACTTTATTTAATAACATACATTAATACTTTTATATGTACAGTACATCTACAATTTATTTTGGTGAAAATTACAAAGTAGATATAGAACTTTTTTTTTTACAGAGTATCTATCTAAATGTTTTCAACATATCCTTATCCTAGTAACCTAATATGGAATCCTTATTATACTCTAAATTATTTTTTTCAGTTGACTCTGTTTCTAAATTTTGTAATTTGTCCTTTCCTTTTTACTAATCCACCCTGCTTTATTTCTTAACATATCTTTATAACACAACTTAGAATTTTCTAGGGTAAATATTGTCTATTTATTCTTTTAAAATTACTTTATGTATTTTACAGAACGTGTTCTTCTTGGTGAGCTTTAGAACTGTTTTGTCAAAATTTGACCTAAAAACATTGATTTAATTTCATATCCTATCATTACTGAATGGAAATACTGGTTTTCTTATATAGCAATTTTCCACCTACAGAAGTTCAGTGTAACTTTTTTGATTAATTTGGGAGAGAGCTCAAGAACACAGAATGTTTTTCCGCTTATTCGATTTTCTATATGTCTTTGAGTAAGTTAATACTTGTCAGTACAGGTCTTCAAAATTACTGTTTACTTTCTCATATTAAGTTTATGTTACTGCCTGGGGACTGGCATTTTTTATTATTTACTGCTGACACTTTATTTTTAATCACTTTATTTTTAATATTTACATCTCTTTGACTTGTCCAGGACACAATCACATCCATCATTATTGGGATCAATTTCTCCTTTGTTTCCTATTATTTATGCTGCCACAGACGTGAACTTGCAACAATGATGGGTAGCAGTGGCAAGGCCATCTTATTTCTCTTCTTTTTGACTTTAGAGCAATGAGTTCCTCCATGTCACTTTTAAGGAATATATCTGCTTTGTTTTCTAAAGATAGTTTTAACTATTTCTGCTTTATTAAGACTACAAAAAAAAAAAAAAAAAAGTGGCCTGTAATCGTATGACAGTTTTAAGCTTCTATCTAGTTGTGATGTTCAACCAGATACAGTGGTCATCTCCCACAGGAAATTTTCAAAGGTCCTGAGAAAGGGGAGAGTCGGTACATCGAGTGGCTTCCTTGAGTGGACAATGCTGCTGGCCCTTACAGGGAGAGACCAGGAACGCCCAAGGTCTGCCATGCACAGCAACATCCTGCTCCACCACAGGTAGTGTCCCTATTGAGATGCATGGAATCAGCTTATTGTTTCTTCTTGAATATATTAACACTGTGGGTTACATTAATAAATTTCATGTTTTTCAGAAGGAAATTGCATTCCCATATGATATTGTAATTTATCATGACATGCTAGAATAGATTTGGTAATATTTTATTTCAAAATTTTACATCTACATTCATAAAAGAGATTGAGCTAGATTTTTACAAAATCACAAATGTACACATATACATCTTATGAAATGAAAAACTCCTATGTCAGTGTTACTTTTTTCTTTTTCTATGTTCTCTGTTTATTATATTTTCTTGTAAATTTTTCTCTCTGGCTTCATTAACCATGTCTCCCTTCACTCCCTTATTTATGTGAAAGATATGAACCCTGTGTTTATTCTGCTAATGGCTTAACTGTGTATTTGGATCTAAATTTCTACATTAAGTTTAAAAATAAAAACAATTACATGGAATCAAAATTTTTACACTTTCTTCCTTCTCACTCACAAATCAAACTTAGAAAATGTTAATTGGAAAAGAGAAAAGGTAAACTGTGTGGATGGACACAGGGCTGGGAAGAAACCCCCTGAGAGTTAACACTGGAATTTGGTGAATGGAGGCTAACTTTGCCTCTCTCTGCCCTCATCCCTACCACCTCATGATCAGCGTCTTTGGGGAGCCCATCTTTGTCTTCAGAAGTAGGAAGGTTTCCTTCTTCCATGAAGGATTATTTCAACAGGGCAAGGCAGGCACAGGAGCCCTTCTGTTCCCATGTGTTAGCTCGTTCAGATTGTGGAAGAGCTTGCTCACTAACTTTGAATAAGAGGGCATGTGGTAAAATAACAGGCAAGCTTTTAAATCGTGGGATATTAATCTTTATATTTTTTCTGTTTGTTTATTTTTAAAAATAATACTAATGCATAGGTGTGTTAAAAACTACAAATGGCCCTAGCCGGTTTTGGTCAGTGGTTAGAGCATCAGCCAGCAAACTTAAGGGTCTCGAGTTCAATTCCGGTCAAGGGCATGTACCTGGGTTGCAGGATCCATCCCCAGCCCCAGTCAGGGAGCATGCGTGAGGCAACCAACCAATGTGCCTCTCTCACACTGATGTTTCTCTCCCCATCCCTCTCTCCCACTCTCTCTGAAAAGCAATGGAAAAAATATCCTCAGGTAAGGATTAAAAAAAACTACAAATGATAGTAAAAGTTGTATAAGTAAACATGTCTCTTCTTAATTGGGCCATGCATTTAATGTCCTGAGTAAACAGGAAATCTTTTTTAAACAAGGAATCCACACTGGTAGACGCACACAATATAAATTTGCATTATAGGTTAATAATATATAGGAAATTTTTTTCTTTCTCTAATAAAATATACCTAGTTCTTCTTACTTTCTACAGAATATTTTGTCATTATGGTTGTAACATAAAGTAATTAAACCATCCACTGATGTGGGTAAACATTAAACTGATTTGATTGTATTTTCTATTAGAAATAATACTATGCTGAATTTCTTTCTACTATTATCAACAGAATTTTATTGTTCTATCAATAGAGTTTTATTGATGAAAGATATGTTTATTTTTGATTTTAGGAGATATTTCCTAACTGTTCTCAAAAAAGTTGGCTCAGAGATTTTATTCATTCATTTCTGTATACCTAGTTTCTTGCTTAATTGTTGTAACAGAGTGGGCATATGATTAAATGGATAAATGAAATATCTTACATTCATATCAATAATATTAATAGATTCTATGCCTGCTCAAGTTTGTAATATTGCCAAACTTTCAAAATTTCAAATGGTTTTCTTGAACTGATCCTCATTATAATCAAGGATATAACATGGTGGATTCAGTTCTTCTGTAACATGAGATAATATTACCAAATCACACTGTAAAAACTTAAATAAAAATGATAAGTTCAGCACTCATATGTATTTGACCATTTAATCCCATTTAATATTTTTCCGTAATATTTTTATTTTCTTTCAAATAAAGTTTACCACATCTACATATGCTGGGGCTTTACAACTTCAAACTAGAGCACTCATATTCTATCACTTGACCTCTATAAATCTCCATCTTCAGGTTTCCAGAGTAAGTTTCTGTGTGTTTATTCCCACTCGATATCACTAGCTGAATTATTCTAGCAAACAACGGACGGGTTTCCCCACCAGGTTTCCCCTGGCAGCTTGTGGTGAAGTGTCTACCACCTTTATTTTGTAAGTGAGGAAAACGTGGATTAGGTTCATCTTATGACCAAATCAAACAGGCGTTAAAATACAGGCTGAGATTCCAGTTCAGGCCCAAAACAGATCTTTTCTGTGAAACCCCAGGACTTGCGTGGTTTTGCCAATGTATTGCTCCAGCACCTGTCTAGTAATTCAATCAGCAATAGAAACACTGCTGTGTTTTTATTATTTTCACCAATGCTACCAGTTAATAGAAAGATTAGCTACAGAGTTTAATCACTGTGATCACTAGCTGCCTGTTTCACTCCTCCGCATCATAGAATATCAAATTCTGTACCCTGGCAACTTACTTCTTCAAAATAAAGCCTTTAAGAATATGCTTTATATCTTTGTGAGGATGATATTGTTATGCTTCAGTACAGGAGAACACATTGTTATTAGATAAATGGATGCCATTAAATTTGATTGTCTTATTTTTCATCATCACTGAGCTATCTAATTCTCAAAGATAAAATTAGTTTTTATATTGATTTAGAAAGGCCCCATCCTCTCTTTTGGAAATACAAAGTCTTTTTAGAAAAAAAGCTGGGAAATATATATATATATATATATACATATATATATATATATATATACATATATATATATAATTTACTTCTTATTGTTCAAAATATTACAGGTGTCCCTTTTCTTCCCTATTGCCCCCTTACATCCAGCACCAGCTCTCCACCCCAGGCCTCCGCCACACTATTGTCTGTGTCCATGAGTTATGCATATACACATATAAATTCTTGGGTTAATCTCTCCCCCTGCACCCAACCACCCTAACCTTCCCTCTGAGATTCCTCAGACTGTTCCATGTTTCTATGTGACTGAATCTATTTTGGTCATCAGATTACTGTGTTTAGATTCTATATATGTGAGATCATATTATATTTGTCTTTCTCTGCCGGGCTTATTTTGCTTAGCATAACATTCTCGAGGTCCATCCATACTGTCCCAAAGTATACAAGACCCTTCTTCTTTACAGCTGCGTAGTATCCATGGTGTGAATGTCCCACAGCTTTTTATCCACTCATCTACCCATGGGCACTTGGGCTGTTTCCAGATCTTAGCTATTGTAAACTGTGCTGCTATGAACATGGGGGTGCATATGTTCTTTCTGATTAGTGTTTCAGGATTCTTAGGATATATTCCTAGAAGTGGGGTCACTGGCTCAAATGTCAGCTCCATTTTTAATTTTTTGAGGAACCTTCATACTGTTTTCCATAGTGGCTGCACCAGTCTGCATTCCCACCAGCAGTGTACTAGGCTCCCCTTTCCCCACACCCTCGCCAGCACATGTTGTTTGTTGATTTGTTGATGGAGCCATTCTGATAGGTGTGAGATACCTCATTGTGGTTTTAATTTGCATCTCTTTGATGATTAGTGATTTTGAGCATGCTTTAATATGTCTCTTCACCATCTGTATATCCTCTTTGGAGAAGTGTCTGTTCAGGTCATTTGCCAAAAATTTTAATTGGATTGTCTTCCTCTTGTTCAGTTGCATGAGTTCTTTGTACACTTTGGAAATTAGCCCCTTATCAGATTCATCCTTGGCAAATATGTTCTACCATACCTTGGGGTTTCTTTGTATTTTGAGGTTGATTTCTTTTGCTGTGCAGAAGCTTTTTGTTTGATGTAGTCTCATCTGTTTATTTTTTCTTTTGTTTCTCTTGCCTTAGGAGATGTATCAGTGAAAATTCCACTATGTGACATGGCTGTTATTTTACTGTCTAAATTTTCTTCCAGGATTATTTTTTGTTTTTGCGACTTACATTTAAGTCTTTTATCCATTTTGAATTTACTCTTCTGTATGGTATAAGTTGGTGGTCTAGTTTCATTTTTTTGCATGGGCCTGTCCAATTTTCCCCATTGTATGCTCTTGCCTCCTTTGTCAAATATTAACTGGCCATAATGAGGTGGCTTTATTTCTGGGGTCTCTGTTCTGTTCCATTGATCTATATGTCTGTTGTTGTACCAAAACCAGGCTATTTTGATTACAATGGCTCTATAGTGTAGTTTGATATCCGGTAAAGTGATCCCTCCAATTCTGTTTTTCTTTCTCAAGATTGCTATGGAGCCCAACCGGGCTTGGCTCAGCGGTTGAGCATTGACCTAGGATCCAGGGGATCGGGGTTCGATTCCTGGTCAGGGCACATGCCCGGGTTGTGGGCTGCAGCTGATCAGTGACTCTCTCATCATTGATGTTTCTATCTCTCTCTCTTCCTCTCCCTTCCTCTCTCTGAAATCAATAAAGATATATTTAAAAAAAAAAAAAAAAAAAAGATTGCTATGGATATTTGGGGTCTTTTTTGGTTCCATACAAATTTTTGAAATGTTTGTTCTAGGTCTGTGAAATATGCTGTTGGTATTTTAATAGGAATTGTATTGAATTTATAAATTGCTTTGGGGAGTATGGACATTTTAATGATGTTAATTCTTCCAATCCATAAACATGGTATATTATTCCACTTGTTTATATCTTCCTGTTTCTTTTTCAGTGTCCCATAGTTTTCTGAGTACAGGTGTTTTACATCCTTGATTAACTTTTTTTCTAGGTATCTTAATTTTTCAGTTGCAGTGGTAAATGGTATTTTTTTTTTTTTAGTTTCTTTTTCTGAGAGTTCATCATTGGTATATAAAAACTCCATCAATTTTTCGATGTTAATTTTGTTTAGAGCTACCTTGCTGAATTCATTTATCAAATCTAGTAGTACTTTGATGGAGTCTCTAGGGTTTTCTATGTACAGTATCATGTCATCTGTGTATAATGTCAGTTTTACTTCCTCCTTTCCAATTTGGATGCCTTTTATGTTTTCTTCCTGCCCAGTCAGTGTGTCTGGGACTTCCAGTACTATGTTGAATAAGAGTGGTGAAAGTGGACACTCCTGTCGTGTTCCTGTTCTTAGGGGAAATGGTTTTAGTTTTTGCCCATTGAGTATGATGTTGGCTGTAGGTCTGTCGTATATGGCCTTCATTATGTTGAGGTATGATCCCTCTATTCCCACTTTGCTGAGAGTTTTTATCAGAAATGGGTGCTGGATTTTGTCGAATGCTTTTTCTGTGTCTATTGATAAGATCATATGATTTTTGTCCTTCATTTTGTTTATGTGATGTATCACGTTTATTGATTTGCGGATGTTGTACCAGACTTGCATCCCCGGAATAAATCCCACTTGGTCATGATGTATGATCTTTTTAATGTATTGTTGGACCCAGTTTGCTAGTATTTTAGTGAGGATTTTAGCATCTATGTTCATCAGGGATAGTGGCCTGTAATTTTCTTTGTAGTGTCTTTACCTGGTTTTGGGTTTAGAATGATGCTGGCCTCATAAAAAAAAGTTTGGGAGTTTTTCCTCCTCTTGACTTTCTGGAATAGTTTGAAGAGAATAGGTTTTAGTTCTTCTTTTCTTCTTTGAATGTTTGATAAAACTCACCTGTAAATCTATCTGGTACCAAACTTTTGTTTGCTGGGAATTTTTTGATTATTGCTTCAATTCCGTTACTTTTTATCAGACTATTTAGCTTTTCTGATTCTTCCTGATTCAGCTTTGGAAGGTTGGATGCTTCTGGAAATTTTTCCATTTCCCCCATGTTGTCCAATTTGTAGGCATATAGTTGTTCATAGTATTTTCTTACAATCCTTTGTATTTCTGTTGGATGAGTTGTTATGTTGCCTCTTTCATTTCTGATTTTATTTATTTGGGTCCTCTCTCTGTTTCTTAGTGAGTCTGGCTAAATGTTCATGAATCTTATTTACTTTTCAAAGAACCAGCTCTTGGTTTCATCGACCTTCTGTATTTTTTTTAGTCTCTATGTTATTTATTTCTGCTCTGATCTTTATAATTTCATTCCTTCTACTTCCTCGGGGCTTTTCTTGCTGTTATTTTTCTAATACTTTTAGTTGTGTGGTAGATGGTTTAGTAGAGATTTTTCTTGTTTCTTGAGGTAGGCTTGTAATGCTATGAACTTTCCTCTTAGGATTGTTTTCACTGTGTCCCATAGACTTTGAGTTGTTGTCTGTTAATTTTGTTTTTTTCCAGGAATTCTTTTATTTCTTCCTTAAGCTCATTGGTAACCCATTCATTGTTTCATAACATGCTATTTAGCCTCCATGTGTTTGAATATTTTTGAGTTTTTTTATAGTGGTTGATTTCTAGTTTCATGGCATTGTGATCTGAGAAGATGCTTGATATGATTTCAGTCCTTTTTAACTTGTAGAGACTTTTTTGTGCCCTTACATGTGGTCTATTTTTGAGAATGTTCCCTGTGCACTTAAGAAGAATGTGTATTCTTCTGCTTTGGGATGAAATGTTCTTTAAATGTCAATTAAATCCATTAGATCTAGTGTGTCATTTATGGTCTGTTTCCCTGTTGATTTTTTGTCTTGATGATCTATCCAATGATGATCTTGTGTGTTCTTTGGGCTCTTCTGTTGTGATTGGGTTTAGGTTGTTGTTGACCCATTCATGGGAGGACCTTTCTTTCAGGTTGGCTAACTATGATGCTCAGCCACTACTACGTCCTGTGAGCTGTAGTACTGGTGCTGACAGGTCAAAACAGAACACAACCAAACTGCCAGGAAACAAACAGGAACTTACAAAATATCTTGACAATCACAATGAAAACAACCCAAGAGAAAGTAGAATTAGGAGAGTGAAGTGAGAACACAAATACTAAAGCAAAAAAGAAAGAGAGAAAGGGATATTATTGCTACTAGTAAAAACAAAATGATATAAAATGAAATTTTAAAAATAGAGAAACTACTGGGAGATAAAAGAGGAAGAGAAAAGATTCTGAAAGAAAAGGAGGGTGAGCAGAAAATAAGGGTACAGGGTAGAAATAGGAAAATGGTTGAAAAATAAAAGACAAACACACAAACATAAAGACAGGAAGACAGAGAATAAAAGGGGAGAAAAAGAAAAAAACATTATGCCAATGGAACAAGAAGAGAGAGAGGTAAAGCAAGGGTGGGGAAGGAGTCCAATAGGAGATATGGGGAAAACAATAGAGAAAAGCAATAAACATTGATTATAATGATAATATCCCAGTAATAAAGCAGAGAATATCAAGAAAATATTAATAATAGAACAAAAAACAAAACAAAAACACAAGCAAAGCAAGACAAAACAAATCCCCCCCAAAAATTAAAACATTAAAAGCTATTAAAAAATTTTTAAAAAAAAGTTCCTCTTTTTTATAAAAAATAAAAATAAATTTAAGTCAACCGAGTGAGTTTCATCTGTGCAGCTTATGTTGTCTGAGGCTCACTGTTTTGTGCGCTGATTTCAGGTCTCCTGGAAGTTATTTGTGTATCAGCCAATGTCAGGAGCTGTCCTGGTTTGGCTCTGGTGTCCTTAGGTAGTTGGGTAATCTGAGGCTCTCTGTGAACCACCTCCACCTGTCAGCTATTTTGCCTCCCCCGTGTGGTTGCCTGGTCTTTCTCCAGAGATTCTGAAGACATTCTAGGGTGCAGACCAGCTAGTGTAGCTCAGGATATTGCCCCCCCTTACTTAGAGGTTTCACCATCAGACACTCACTGTGGGTAAGTTAGTCTCTGCTTCAAAGCCAATTCCTCAGTCTCTACCCTGTCCTCCAATTCTAGTTCCCTGTACAATGGCCTGCTGCAAGTTCAGATTGAAATCAGTCTGTTTCCTTTACCGTATGGGCAGTTTTAGTGTCCTAGGCTTACTGGGTTTGATCAAAAGAGACTCAGGTGAGCACATGGCCTGCCCAGCCCCCATAAGGGGTTTTAAGCTTTTCCTCCAGTTTCCAAATAATAGTCCCTGAGAGTCTTACTATTCTCTTGTTGTCCTGTGAGCTGTTTTCCTTCCCCCTCAGGACTGTGCCCTGCAGGGGATATCTGGGGCTTCAGTAAGCTGAAAGAGCCCTTTTCTTATTGGGGGGGGGGTGTTCCTAGCCTGCAGGAGAGGTAGGCATGCTCCACCCCTCCTTTCCCAGATCTGGTTGGCTGTTCACAAGGGTGCTCAGTTCAAACTCTCCACAATGCAGGCACAAATCCTAGCTTTCATTGATCTGTCTCCCCAGTGCAAGCCAAGAATGTGGACACCCATTTAGCAATCAAAAATGCACAAAGCAATAAACAAGCAGAGAACCTGCCCTGAGAGGTCTCTGTGCCCTGGTGCTTCAGATCCAAGCAAGAGCGATCACAAAGTCAGCCGCCACCTAGGTCTCCTGCACAGATGATCTCAGTAAAGCTGGGCTAGCTCTGTGCAAGCTATCCTGGCTCTCTCCAGAGAAGGTAAAAAAAATCCCTGATTTGCTGCACCAGCCTCTCTGGTCCCCCTCTCTGGTAGCAGGAGTCCCACCAGCAGCTCCACTCCCTTTCTCTGGTGGCAGGATGACTCTCATCCCTTCCCCATGCCACACAATTCAAATGCTTTCTGGGATTCTATACAATGCCTTACAGGAAAGTAAGGGGTCCTTTTTGGTCACTGCTGAGTACAGCCCTCCAGCCTCTTTCTATTCTAAAGCCACATCCTGCGGGGCAGCCTTTCCTGCGGTCAGAACCTGGGGTGAATTTCTCTTGCTGGGTTGTCACTATTAAGTGCATTGTTTCACTGGGAAGGAGCAGGCCCTCTTCTCAGGTACACTGTTCCCTTGGCTCTCTCTGCCCTCCATGCACAGGCTCTCCTTCCCTTCTCCCCATATTCCAGGTTTGAGATCCCAGCTTTTGGATGCAAGTCCACACTCCCAAGGGGAGGGAGCTTTGCAGCCTCTAAACCTTGGGCCTCGCAGCCAAGAACTGTCTTCAAGGGGGACTCCACCTTTCTACGCCCTTGTCTCTTACCAGACTCTGTGATGTTTCTTCAGTGCTCCTTACTCAAAATATGTCCAATCAGTTATATTTCCCTTGTTTTTCCAAGCTGGCTACACAGTATTTCAGCTGTAAATGCAGTCCATGGCTGGGAGCAAGGGCACACAGCTTCTTGTCAGAGTGCTGCCAACTTCTTTTCGGGAACTGTATTTTAAAAATGACTCTATACCCTTTTCTATGTGAAGGTGAAATCCCTGAAAGAGTGAAAATATGCAAGGCTTGATGGAATATGTGACTAAACACCAAGAGCTTCTCCAGAAAGTCCTGAGGAACAAGCCACTTCCTTCCTAGGATGTAATTTTCCCATCCAGATAGTTTGGGGAGTTTACAAGGTAATCTCCAAAATTCTCTTTCTTTCTACTATCATATATGTTTGTAAGACTACATGTAAGACTGGCTGAAGGACTTGGGTTAAGCTCTAGATAATAATACCCTGTTCTTTAAAAAATGGCTGATTTGTGACTGAAAATAAGGAAAATACAAAATGAGACTAGAAAGTCTTGCACTAGATGGTAAGGAAGGTCTCAAAGAATCATGAGGTCATGTAAGCTCACTAAAGCTAGCTTCAAGGTGCTTCCATTGGCTTTATATGGGACAATTTGAGGACAAAAATAAATTATGATGGCATATATGTTATGAGCCATTGAAATAGATAAATACATAAATACAAAAAAAAGAGAACACATTTTAGAAGTTTTACTAGGATGCCATCTAAAAAATAGTTTATGAATAAAAGAGCTAGAAAATAACCATCAGTGCCTATCATAACAATACTTCAAATAAGCACCATGAAGGGATGATAGACTTGGGTGGGAAATTTTGAGGAGTAAAAAGATATTTGTGTAGTCTGATATTGTCATCCTGCAAATTACTTATTAATTACAAACAGAGAAATAGTTAAACCTGGCATAAACCACTGGACCCAGGGATCAAAGCTAACAGCTCCAGAACCGGTTCACATCATCATCAAGTGGCTTCTCTGATAATTTGTTGATATTCGATTTGCAGTAAGAATTTTGGTGGTAACTGGGGATTTTTTAAATTAAAATAATGTGTTCATCAATATTGATGTCAAGATAGCCAAAGATAGATGAGGGAATGTCCAGATTAAAAGAAGCTAAAGAGATATGACAACTCAATGCAACATATTAATTGGAATCTTTTTTGGTTATAAAGCACAAAATTGGAACAATTAATAAAATTGGAGTAAGGTCTAGAGATTAGTGTTATTCTTCTGATGTTAATTTCTGCATTTTGATAATCATTGGTTCTATATAAGAAAATGAATGTCTTAGTTTCTGGAGAAGCACTCTGAAGTATTAAAGAATAGAGCAGCATCATATTTAAATCTTAGATAGTTCTACAGACTGTGCCATTTTTTTTTAAACCCTCACCCCAGGATATTTTTATCATTGCTTTTTCAGAGTGGAAGGGAGAGAGAGAGAAAGAGAGACAAACATTGATGTGAGAGAGACACCTCCACTGATTGCCTCCCACACTCTCCCTGACAAGGGCCAGGGATTGAACCTGCAACCATGATTCGAGCCCTTGACCAGAATCAAACCTAGGAACCTTTCAGTCCTCAGACTAATGCTGTAAACACTGCGCTAAACCGGCTAGGGCACAGACTGTGCCTTTTGATTCTGGGTTGGGATAGACTTCTGGTCCACCCCTGTTAGACCTTCAGGACCTGTGAGGGGGTTATGGAAGCATTCAACAGGAAGCATCTCACTAATGGGGCAGCAAACCTTCTATACTTTTGAGGAGTTTACTCCCACATTTTATTACTTTTTTAAATTAATAAACTTTGCTATTTTTCTAAATACTTCCACTGTAAGATCCTTCTCACTTTCCTATTGAAACCCTTTTTTTATGCTTAGGGGAAAATAACAAAGGAAAAAATATTTTGTTTTGTAATCTGGAGGAAGAGGTGTGTGTTTAACTTCACAGAAGGGAGAAATTTTACCTAAGTTGTCACTGAGAAAGACCCACTGCAAATGTTTTACAAGAATTGAGTGCCTGGGGGGTTGGTTCTTTTTCGTTAATATATATAATCCACTTTTCTCTAAATATACAACATACTTTTGTTCAAGGCTTTTAAACATATTAGAACGCAAAATGGCTTAAAGTGCTTGCAAAATGACATTTTGATGTAAGTGTAAATTAACTCACAATACTTAGCTAAATTTTTAAAAATTCAGAAAAACTTAAGTGAAAATATATTTGCAAATGTACTTGATAGTTCAATGAATCTTTTGAAATTCAGCAGGAGTTGGTTGATGCATTCTGATCTGTCTATACCCATCAACTGGTGAGTTGCACCAGGAATTTCAACCAGATCTTTTATCTTCAGAGCAGCCTTAACGTGTAAAGTCATTAACTATCACTCATGTTCTTCACTATTCTATGAGGTGTCAGGAGAGAGAAGAAATGACATACTAAGTCTGTGTCTGCTTGACACAAAATCATTCTGATTTTGAAACAACAAACCTCCCCCTCCTCCACAAAAAAGAGACTCAGAAACAAGCCGCATGGCTTGTGCCTAAAAACATTTGTAGAAGAAAAATAGAAAGCTAATATTTATTTAATGTAAAGCATCTAACCAGAGATGTAATGCGTTTCCTACTTAATCCTAGTGCAAAATACTATTACTTAAGTCTACAGATGAAGAATTTCAGGCTACAGAGAAGATGCATGGTGTTCAAACTCAAAGTGCCTAGAACTGATGAAGGCAAGGTTGAGGATGAATCCGTTTTGCATGACAAATGACTACTGTGAATTATGTCATAGTGACTCTTGTCATCACATTACCTTAAAGGAGGTATAAAGGCTGGATTTTGGTGCCATCTGTCTCCATGACATTCTGCCCATCCCTACAGTATTCTTCTCTTACAACCAGAGAACAGGAACATTTCCTAATTTTCTGAATGAAACTTGAGTCAGAATAAGATGGAACATCATCACATCTTAATGTGTTATATTGGAAAAACCTACAGTTTCCCCCCTTGTCTTTCTTCTTTACTTTCACACAAAACACTTCACTTCTGAAACTTCTGGTCACCAACTCTGTGGGGGATTTTCCCACACCAGCTGGGTGTCCCTAATCTAATTCAATTCTGACACAATTGAAGGTAGCATCGAATCTCACAAGTCAGAGGCTTAGTTCTATAAGACTGCCCGCCCCCCTTCAGATGCCACTTGGAAGTAGTGTGCCCCCAGGTTACCTACAACTTCTGTCTGAATTGGATACAAATTGGAGGTTCTCATGACCTATTCCTATTGGATTTGATTTTTTGCTAGAACATCTCACATACTCAGCAAACAGTTACTTATGTTTATCAGTTTATTATAGAATGTGATGAAAGATACAGAAAAACAACCAGCAAAAGATACATAGAGGGAAGTCTGGGAAGGTCCTGAGTGCGGATTTTGTCCCTGTGGATTTGGGGTGTATCACCCTTCTATTAGGTGGATGTGTTCACCAATCTAGAAGTTCTTCAAACCCTCCACTATTGGGATGTTGTGGAAGCTTCTTCACTTAGGCATGATAAATTATAAACTCCATTTCCAACCTCTCCCCTTTTGGAGGAAGGGGAGTAGGGCTGAAAATTCTAAGCTATCGATCATGACTTTGTTTTTCTGGTGACCAACCCCCATCCTAGGAGGAATCAAAAGTTCACCCAGTCGCCTTAGTAGAACAAAGATGCTCTTCCTGACCTTATTGCTTAGAAACCCTCTGTCAGGAACCAGAAGGCAGAGACCAGTGTATTTCTCATTATTTCATATGTGTATTTGGTAAGAGAGGCAGCATTTCATTGCTAAATATGCAATAACCTGAAGTAAAAAATTGGTGGAGAAACCTGGGAGTAAAACCAGTATACTTCAACTTGTATTGAATGTGCATTTAGCCTAGATATTTATTTAAAACCATTAAGAAACAACATTTCAATCTCAAATGATTTTTCTGATTGCTACCACAATTGAACTGAATATTTTAAAACTCAAATGTGCCAATGTGGGTCATATTGAGAATTTTTTAAGATTACAGCACTGTCACTACCATCTTATGTTAGAAATCTCTAATCGCCTATATCCTGCCACTGACATGTAAATGTAATATAAAAAGGGGAAATGTAAAAAGTCTTGGAATTCCTAATGTTGTAGTTTAGAGTGATCATTTCTGTATCTAATGGTAACCTTGGATAACCAAGAAATATTTGGAAATATTGAATCATGTTATACATACTTTAATTAAATAATCAGAAATTTATACTACTTAATGTATAATTGATTAATACAAATAATTAACTTTTTAGAAATAAAAATGTTTTCATCCTGTAGAAAATCTTCTACTTGTTTCACATTTTAAATGTGTCTATATTGCTTACCATCTGCTTTTTGATTTTCAGTTTGAACAGAAGAATTTGGACTAAACAATTTTTAAAATATTTTCCAATTCTTAAAGATAACTTGGGGTTATCATTCTATTTTGAAAATTACTATTGTGCCTGTTGACAAATCCATTTATTTTTTCACAAATACACTATATAATCACCCGCTCCACACAAGGCACTGTTTTAGGTAATTGGGAAACTGATTAACAGGACAAGTTTATACTTTTTCCATGCATATTTCTTAGTGTTCGTAGGTTCATAAATAAGTGTTATTATTTCAATCACTTCTCCACAGACAAATGAAAGTAAGGGAAAAGGGAGTGCCAAGGGGGTTGTCAAGAGACAATATTTACTTTTTAATGAGGTGACCTTTGAGAAGAGGTTAATGTGGGTAAGCACACTTGTGTGAAAAAGTGGCATATGCAAAGAACCAGAGATAGGGCATGCTCAGGATATTTAAGCAATAGTAAGGAGGACAGTATGGCTGGGGTGTACAGTGATGCCTCACTTTATGTAGTCAATAGGTTATGGGAAACTGTGACTTAAATAAAACAACATATAATGAACAGAATTTTTACCACAGGCTAACTCATATATATAAAAGTTAAGTTTCTAAGACATATTTCTGGTCACAAAAACATCACCAATTCCTAAATAAAGACCCAAAACACTTATAATATTAAAATAAATGTGAGGTATGCCTACATATCAAAAAGATTAATTAAAAATAAGGCAGTTATTTTCTAACCCACATATTCCAGGTTAGGGTTGAGGGTAGCTGGAGCCTATCCTAGTAGTTGAGGGTGGAAAGTGAGAACCCACCCTGAACAGGACACCCTTCGACTGCAAGTGCATTTACACATACAGACACAGTACACTCAGACTGGGACAATTTACACATACCAATTCACCTCACATGCATATTTTTAGAACATGGGAGGAAACTGGAGCACTCAGAGGAAGTCTCTTATACATGAGCAGAATGTGCAGACTCCACACAGACAGTGGCTCCAGCTGGAACTGGATATTTTCTTCTCATCAGTATTATAATGAAACAATGTTGAACGAAACGTCATTAGAGGACCTGGTGTAGTTGGTGAGGGAGAACGTGGTAGGAAGTGAGATAGATTGGAAACAAAGGGGGTGGTAATGACTGGTCCGTAGGCCATTGTCCGAGTCTTTCTTTTAGTGAAATGAGACACCAATCAGTTCACCATGTTGCTTATGTTCCATAATTATTCTGGCTGCTCAGTGGGGAATAGACTGTGAGAGACAGAACAAAAATATGTAGGCATTTTAAAACAAGGCAAGAAGTAATGACAGCTTAGACTACTGGTTGCACAAATATATGTATATGTACATAATACATGTTATATACCATTTAAATGCATATCTATTTTACCATATATATGTATATGTTTTCATGGTGTGTTATTTTTTTAATGAGGGGCTTTAGATTTGCTGATGAATTGGAAATACAGCATAAAGCAACATAAAAGTTGAGTATGACCTTAAGATTGATTTTTGACATGAATGATCCAACAGAAAAGTGAATTCTCCACTTAATAGGTAGATGACAGAAAAGAATGTTTTGTGGAAGGCAAAAAGATTTGATTTTGGATATGTTATTTTTGAGATTACATTGTAAATTAATGAGTGTATTGTTTAAAAACAAAATTCAACTGAGTAAATTTAAAGATCTAATTGGCTTTATTAAGTGGTTCATGAAGCTGACACCATCTCATGTAGCAACTAGAAGGCCTTCAGAGGGGTTGTACAAAATGAAAGGAATTATAGTTGGAGGAGGGTGTGTTACAGGAGAGCCACCCTAGTTGGGGGGAGCTCTCCCCTCCTCCATTCTTGTCAAGCTCATTAGAAAGAATTCAGTGAGTGACAGAAAGCAGTGTTGAAGCAAAGCAAGCAGACTTATTAAGGAAGCAAAGTGAGTGAATTTATTAAGAATACACTAGCATAAAACACAAGGGGGCAACTCAGCTAGTCTGAGCACCCCACCTGGTGAGGGTTCAAGAGTTCTATACTTTTTCCACCTATAGGTTTCAAGTTTTCTCTTGCAAATATCTTGGACAACAGGCTATATTTCAAGGTCCCCTTTTACATTGTTGTGGCTTTTACCAGAATTTATGAAAACATCTGACAATTTTATCTTGGCAGATCCTAAGACTGCTAACCTCTTTGTTCAGAAGGTGAGATAAATGCCCATTTTTACCCCCATTCATCTCCTCCTGCCCTTGTAGTTATTAATCCTGCCTATCTGTCCCCTCTCAAGTGATACCATGCAAATTCTTTTGAGGTTTGAGGTGGTAAGTTTTCTGTATCTACTTCCCCCTGACTGAGGACATAGAGCTGGTTCTAGGATGGCATCCCTTGTTCCCTGTCTGAGCAGGTAAGAGGGTTCTGTATAGAATTTTTCAGAAATCTTTCCAGGGGATTGAGAGGTATGCCCCAATGACCTTGTTGGATGACCATTTGTAGGCAAACTGTCTCTAGCTTGGAAAATACAAAATGAGCAAGGGTCCTGGGTTTAATTCCGGCCAGGACATGCACCTTGGGTGCAGGCTTGATCCCTGACCCAGTTGAGGTAGGTGTGGGAGGCAACCAATTGATGTGTCTCTCTCACATTGATGTTTCTCTCTCTCTGCCTCTCCTCTTCTCTCCTCCCAGTCTCTCTGAAAAAGCAATGGAAAAAATATCTTCAGGTGAGGATTAAAAAAATAAAAAAGAATACAAGGTCCAAAAAAACATAGGAGAAGCAGGGATGCCAGGGGGCCTAGAAAGGGTAGCAGTCAAGTCCTCCATGAGCAGACACTGGATGAGGAACTACACTCTTGCTCAGCCTGGGCTTGGAACTACCTGCTTTTGTCAAGAAAATATTGGATATGATCCTGGACTTGGCCCTTTGGTTGATCCAAAAACAGCATTTCTCTTTTTTTGGTGGTGGTGGTGACAACTACCACAAGGATTTATTTGAGTCTGGAAGATGGAGAGAAAGGTTGTAATTTGGGTATTAAATTGAGCCAGTTCATCAGAGAGGTTAGCACAGATGTTTGCTAAGACTATTCCAGTGGTCCCAGTGGAATAGCAACCCCTGCTATTCCAACAAAGGTGCTGATTTAAATTAGAATGGGAATCAGGGGACCTCCTCTTTAGAGATATGAGGAGTTGTGCTCAAGTGGATGGGCATAGGAGCTGTGGCATCGACAACAGACATAGTAGGCAAAACATATCCTAAAGTACAAAGCCCTGTACAGTTGGTGAGCAGACACAGATAAGCAGAGTCTCCACAGATAAAATATAATACCTTCTGAGTAGGGAGACATCCTGACATATGATATATATTAAATCGGGTTTTATTATTAAAGGTGTGATTCCAGAAGTATATATTAGAAAAGGCTGTTGCAGTTAAGGGGCTAAAACAAGGGAAGTTATTGTGGGAAGCATTGTTGGTTTTGGCCTCCCAAAACATGACTTGTCGAGTGGTGTCAATAAAGGTGTTTCACTGAGAACAATTATGAATTATTATGAATACTACCCCAATAAGAATTGGCAATTAAAGTCATGTGGGAACAACTTAGGGATTTTCTCTGACAAAATCTTCCAGAGTAGTTTTGTCTTTGAGAAACATATATTTTGTGGGAGAGTGAGCAGAAAAATGTATAAGGGTCCAATAAAAGAAAGAGTTGAAGTGGATCTGAACAGTAAAGTTGTAAGATGCATTGTTTATAAATTCCATAGGGCACCCTTGAGAAAATTTAGGGGAATGAAGACAGAGGGAAGCCTGAGTTTTGAATTATACCCAGGTATAGCTGGACGCTACAACAGTGAGTGAGACCATTTTTGGTAGTGGATATATATAAGTTCTGGTACCCAGAAGGAGTTGAATAGTATATGAATCCCTGTGTTTGAACCCAAAGTTGTAGAGAAGACAACCATGCCTCTCCAGGCTGGCTTGGGGCCTGCAAGCATATCCAACAAGAGTGATTGTAGGGAGTATTAGCTAGTAAGTTAACAGTGGCCTGTAAGTTGTGGGTTTAAGACAGAGTGAAAAGGAGAGGATAGTCCATGAAATGATTTTAGTCAGAAGTCTTGTCATTATTTAGATTATATAGTCAAGGTTTTCAAAAGAAACAATTCCAACCAGAAGGAAGTGAACAAGCACTCATGCATTGGTCTAGTATCATAAAGAAAATCCAAAGGAAAAAAATAAGCCAGAAAAAAAGCAGTTTTAAGACATTATCATAATTACTTATCTAGAATTCTTAAAGAGCAGCCACAGGTCTTGTATGGGTTCACAGGTCCAGTTATCCCTCAATTTGTTTGTTTCCTGTTCAGTTGGATGATAAGGCTTCACCTTAGATTAATGAACCCAACTAGCTGTTCCTGGAACCTTAACTACTGTGAGGGTGGAAAAGGTAACTGGATAAGGTGCTTTCCAGTTAAGTGTGAGCTAGGCTGCAGGAGATTCCTCTTTCAAAGTTTTTATCAGAACTTGGGTTGTGGTGGTTGAAGGTACTGATTCTAATCCAAGGTTTTAGTAGCCCATTGGAAACTAGCCAACAAGGTGACAAATTATACAACCTAATTCAGTTCTTCATCTAGCAAGAGATCAGCACCAGGAAAGTGTCTTCAATAGAGGGTCTCATATGGACTTAATTCAGTGGAATTGGACTCATCTTCATTCTCAGTATTGTGATTCGGAACATTTGAAACCGGTTTTGAGGTCTCTTGTCACAGTTTTGTCAATGTACTCTTCAGAGTCTGGTTCACACTTTTGACCTTGCCTGATGGCTGAGGCCTCCACATGGAATGAAATGCCAGGTGGTGCCTTACTAATCTATTGACTTACATGGGAAGTGAAAGCTGAACCATAGACACTTTGCAAAGATCAAGGAAGCCTAAATTGTGGCAAAATCTCTTTTAACAATATTTTAGCTTCTTCCATAGCCTTTTCTGTCCTAGTGAGGAATGCTTCAACCCCCTTTTTTATGGTGTCTATAAAGACCAATAGATATTTGAATCCTTGACATAAAGGCATCTGAGTGAAGTCCAACTGCCAGTCCTACCCTGAGTAAGCCCTCTCCTTTGTATTGATTCATCTAATGGAGGACATTGTCTTGACCGTGAAGGGTTATTTATAGCACAAAGAAGACAGCCTTGACTTATTAGTCTGGCAGCTCTCTGCAGCCCTTTCCCAGTAAATAGGTGTGAACAGAATTGTATTAGCTTGCCTCTAACAAAGTGGCAGGAGTCATATAAGCCTTTAATAACTTTCCACTGAATATTTTGGAGAAGTTGTATGAAGCCCGTTCCTTCTGTTACCACCCCCTTTTGTCTTTGGTATATTCACATTGGTCAGCCCAGTCTATCTTCTTCCACTCAAGCAGGGCACTCAACTCCCCACCGGTCTCCTGAGCCCCTCTTGACACCTCTATTTCCATTTAACTTAAAACCTCCTTTGCCTCAGACCCCTTCTTTCCTTCTTCCCTGCACCACAGAGAGAGGTTTTATACCTTCCAGGTGTACTCCTAACCTATTTAGGCAACAATGCCACCAGTTTTTCCTGTCAAAGGCCCTGCTGGAGCAAGAACTGCAGTATTTCTCATCCCACCAGCCATGGTAAAGTTGAGAGTCTTTGTTGGTTCTTGCAATATTCTCATTCCCTCAAAAAAGTTTGATCTCCAATACACTTGTCCACTGGAGTGTCTGAATGCCTGCTATTCCTGCCCACTCCATCAGTCTGGAGGGTCTTGTAGAGCCAGGCATAACAGATGCCTGAATAGAGTGGGAAACCCTTCCTTGTCCATATCTAAGTAGGTAATTTACTGATATTCCCTAAATTTTGGTAAATTTCAGCAGGACAACACCAACATTTCCTGTTGTGCCTTGTCAGCCTTCTCAAGATATTTCACAAATTGTCTTTGGGCCTCAAAGTTAAGTATTAGAGCCCAGAATATGCATATGAAGATCCCTTTATCTCATTTATTCCATAATTGCCACAGAACCAGTCCCCCAATTAATGGGATAAAGTTAAAAACTCTGATCTGCCTGACAAACTTAAGATCTTAGCTTCAATGTCTTCCACCAGGGTGCATTGCCTATGCCTCTGTTCACACAACAATAATAGTTCTCAGTTAACAGATTCTTGCAAGTCTTTCCTTACAATGTTCATATAAACAAGGAAAGGGATCTCCTCCCTCAACCTAAGGTAATATCTTGCAAGCCTTTGGGGCCCCCAATTATGTTAATACTGTGAAGCTCTGCACACACAGCAAGTTCCTGCCCTGCAAGCCCTACAGAGATAGTATAAGTGCAGATAAAGAGGCCAACAGCCTGATGGGGCAGAGACTTGCAGCAGCATAGAAGCTGAATAGTGGCTTAACTTATTCTTTTAGCAGATGGGCTAGTGATTAGATGTAGTGGGTCTCTGTGTGCTGTTTGTGAGCTGGGATCCCAGAAGCTGTTACTATTCTGGTCATCCTACACCCTCTTACAAGTCTCAGGTTCTCTCCTGTATGTCTAAAACAATTGAGAGGGCTTAGAGCACTGGGTGACCAACCCATATGTGTGCATCCCCGGACAAGTCAGTCAGTTAATTTCAAGTGAAATAGAAATCCTTATGAGGCTCCTGAACACTTAGAGTTTAACTCCTGACACTTCTGCAAGGCCCTTATTCATAAGGACATCCGAGACTGGAACTGGAGGAAGGAATTGCCTTTTTTCTTCAGACCCTAGGTGAGCCTAGATACTCATCTTTCTCCTTCACGTCTGCCAATGGATATAACCTTATTCCAGTTGTCTAATTCCTTATGCCACTGTTCCTCCCCTTTTCCCCAAGAAAACTAACACAAATGCATAAAGGCTTCCCTGTCTGGGAACAAAACTTACTGTGTTCTTGAATCACCCTCAAAGTGAAAGCAGGCAACTCAGTGATCCAAGTCACAGAACCAGAAAGATGCTACTGGAGAGCTGCTTGAATCAAAGGAGTCTCTCCCCTTCTCTGCTCTTGTCCTGCTCACAAGAAATAATTCAGATGAGTGACAGAAAGCAGTGTTGAAGCAAAGCAGGTGAATTTATTAAGAATACACTTGGTATAAAGCACAAGCAGGCAACTCAGCTAGTCTGAGCACCTTACCTGGTGGGGGTTCAATATTTTTATACATTTTCCCCTTATAGGTTTCCAGGTTCCCCTGCCAGATATCTTGGGCAACAGACTAGGTTTCAAGGTCCCCCTTTTACATTGTTGTGGTTTTTTCTTGAATTCATGAGAACATATGGCAATTTTATCTTGGCAGGTCCCGAGACTATTGACTTATTTGTCCAAAGGGTGAAATAAACTCCATTTTATTTCCCCCCTTCCCCTCCTCCTGCCCTAGAAGTTAGCTATCCTGTCTAATATATGGAGCAAAAAGGTATTAGCAAAAGAAAAGAAAGGGCAACTTTTGTTGGGGGAATGGAAAGACATGGGTTTTATCATGCATATTACCTCACTAATGTTAATCAGGACATCTCATATTAACTGTTTAAAGCATCAGGAGAGCCCAGCCTGGCGTGGCTCAGGGGTTGAATGTTGACCTAGGATCCAGGCGATGAGGGTTCGATTCCCCGTCAGGGTACATGCCCGAGGTGTGGGCTCAATCAATGACTTTCTCATCATTGATGTTTCTATCTCTCTCTCTCCCTCTTCTTCTCTCTCTCTGAAATCAATAAAGATATTTAAAAATAAATAAATAAATAAATAAATAAATAAATAAATAAATAAATAAATAAAATAAATAAATAAATAAATAAAAAGTAAAGTATTAAGAGAGGTTGAATACTGCAGTTAAATTTTAGTTTCCAGCCTGGGGCAAATGCCCCCATTTTGGACTTTATTTATTTATTTATTTATTTATTTATTTTTAAAAAAAGTAAATTGGTGTCACATTGGAAAAAGTTTAAGTGTGTCTACTAAAGAAAAATATATACATATTCAAGAATTACACTGACATATATTCCAAATATAGTTGTGTACAAATTTAACCAGAAGACGTGTATAAGAAATTTCATAGCAACACTATTATAATACCCAAAACTTGGAGCAAACTAATTAATGATCAACAATAACTTATATTTATCCAATGAGAATATTATACAGGAATGCAACTATTTGTGACATCCTGAATGAACCACACAAATTATGTTAAATTAGATTGTTAAATTAGATTGGGTAATTTCATTTATATAAAGCGTAAGACAGACAAAATAACCTATTTCAGAAATAAGAATATTGATAACTTGGGCATTGATACTTATTGGCAAAAGACATTCATACTAGTTAGGTGGTATTAAATTGTATTAGCTTTTTCTTGCCTGGGAAGCTCTTTACATCTTCAATTCTAAATGACAGTTTGCTGGGTAGAATAGTCTTGGTTGTAGGCTTTTGCTTTTTATTACTCTGAATATTTCTGCCAACCCTTTGGGCCTGCAAATTGTTGAGAAATCAGCAGACAATCTGTGGGATCTTTCTTGTAAACAAATAACTGCTATTCTCTTATTGCTTTTAAGATCTCTCCTTGTCTTTAGCCTTTGTCATTTAAATGATGGTGATTCTTGTTGCAGGCCTCCCTAGGTTCATCTTGTTTGGGACTCTGTGCTTGCTAGATTTGTATGTCTATTTCCTTCACCAGAATAGAGAAGTTTTCAGTCATTATTTCTTCAGATAGGTTTTCAGTCCTTTTGTCTGTCTCTTCTCCTTTTGGTGTCCATATGGTGTGAATGTTGTTATGCTTAGTATGGTCCAAGATATCCCTTAAACTATCCTCATTGTTGTTTTATTCTTTTTTCTGTTTGCTGTTTGGGTTTGGTGTCTTCTGCTACCTTGTCTTCCAGAACATTAATTTGATGCTCTTCATCTAATCTGCTGTAGATTCCATCTAATATATTTTTCATTTTAGTTATTGTATTCTTTATTTCCCACTGGTTCATTTTTATGATTTCTCTCCCTTTGTCTAAGTTCTCACTGAATTCATCTATTCTTCCCCTAAGTTCAGTGAGCATTCTGTGTCTGGTGGATTACTTGTCTCCCTTTTATTTAGTTCTTTCTCTGAAGTTTTGTCCTGTTCTTCAGTTGAGACATATATCTTTATCTCCTCCTTTTGTATGCCTTCATGAGTTTTCTTTCTACATATTAGTTTGACCTGCTACATCTCCCAGTCTTTCCAGGGTAGCCTTGTATAGAAGGCATCCTGTGGGGCCCATTGACACAATCTACCTGGTCATCTGAGCTGGGTGCTTTAGGGGTGTCCATTGTATGGATTGTGTATGCCTTACTGTTGTAGTTGAGACTTAATTGCTGTTGGCATATCAGTACCTGGGATTAAGCCTCAGGCTACTGGCTAGACTCATAAGCAGTGACCACAGTGAATGAGCTATAATGAGGGAGTTGACTCCTCAGAGCAAGATTTGCTATGTTAATGTTTTTGTGCTTACTGAATTCACCCTTTTGGTGTTTATTTGTGCATCCAATTAGGTGGCTCTTTTTTGTGGTTTGAAGTCAACCTCCAAATGTGTTGCTTCTGGAGTCTCTTGGGAGGAGTGCAGGTGCAGACCCAGGTCAGCCGCTGCCTGTATCCAACCCAGGGCCTACTAGTAAGAGCCATAAAGTTTTCTGTATTTTGTAGCTGCCAGTGCTGGGGTGGGAGACTCCAGGGAGGAGGTAAATGGAGAACTGGGGACAGCTAGCCCTAGTGCCAAGCTAGTGGCCACTTAACAAGAGATACAAGGCATGCAGAAGCCAGCAGCTGATTGTTTGGGGTTTGTGGCCCTTTCACATATTTTAAGGAAGTCCACAGCATGAGCTAAGTCTCGCTGCTTATGAGTAAGAACAGCTGAAAGAGGCTCTCACTTGTGCATTGGATAGGTGGGACAGGTTCTCTGGAATTCACCATGGTGGGGCAAGTTGATAGAGACTCAGATTTGGCACCAACCTGCTCTGCATGCTGGGTTGGAGAAGGGTTCAGCAAAGAAATAATGGCACCTGCTTGCAGGCTTTATGAGGGAAGGGCTCCAAAAGACAAACGAACAATGGTGCCCACCTGTTGGCTGTGTGTGTGGAGGGCTCAACAAAGAACAATGGTACCTATCATTAATTTAGTCCTAGAGAGAGCCGTCTCTCCAGTTCTTGTCCTTAAGCCAGATGGTTCAGTTTTGCCCCTTGTATCCCTGGTGCTTTTTGGGCTGCTGCCCCAGCACTGGAGCTCAGAGTAAGTGAGTTAAGTCAGCAAATCACACTGCACGGATCCTTTAAGAGAAACACCTCCGACTCCAATATCCCTCTGACTCATGCGGACGAAATCCCTGCTTATTCAGGAATAAGCTCTTCTTCTGAGTAATTGTGGTCCAAGGCTGGGAGCCCTGTGTGGGGCTGGGGCAATCTCACTCCTCAGTGGTAACCTTTGCAACTGAAATATCCTTCCCAATTCTTTACTGCCACCCATGGATGTGGAACCAGCCTGTTTTGTGTCTCCATCTCTCTTACTGGTCAAGTGCCCTCTTCTTTATGTCCTTCGTTATAAAGATTCTGTTCATATGTTTCTTGTGGTTGGTTTTTCTATAATTTAGTTGTTATTTTTATGTGTTTGTGGGAGGAGACGAGTGCAGTGTTTACTTATTTTGCTCTCATGACCAGACGTTTCCTGCATAGCTTATTTACAAATGCTGCTGATGAATAGACAGCTGCATGCATGTGCTTAGAGATTAGGAAAGATCTGTCTGGATATAAAACTGGTTTAGATTCAAGGAGGGCTCATACATAGCAGTGGGGCACAAAGGTAGAATATGCAGTTGACAGGTTCAGAATGGAGGAGGTATCTGTTCTGTTATAATAGCTCACAGTGTCTCAGTGGAGGAAAAAATGTCGTTACCTAAATGTGACTGGGGGAGGAAGGGATAGAAGTTTGAGAGAAGAGAAGGGATCGAAAGTATTCTAGGAGAGGGTGATATTGATAAACACAATGAGTTTAGCAAGATTGCTATAGAGCATTGACATGCCTTCTTGTTTCTGAAGTCCATATATTTAAGGTAAAATATGATTTGGAGAAGGGTACGGCAAAAAACTGCATCATCCATTTGTATAGAAATGGATAAAGCTACTGGAGGATCGACAAGGGGATACTAATTAAACAGAGATAATGTGACGAAAGTTTACCAGACCAGGAATGAAGGGGGTTTTCTCCTCATGACCTGTGTTTCTTATACTGCTGTTTTTACCCTTTCTTTTATTAAAAAATTAGTAAACAATTGAAACAAACATCAAAAAGTTAAGGAATATGAAGGAAAAAACAACTTCTGGGTTTTTTCTTCTGCAGTAGAGTCTCTAATAAGACAGCAGGAATTTTCCAGTTTCAGGAAATTCCGGATAATGTGATGAGAATTCCCGTGCATCTAACTTTACTGCACAGGTCATCACACTACCAGTTGTAACTGCTTGTTTCCTTGACTGCAAAGATATAAGAGGTAGTGAGGTTTCATTGCTCATGAATTGTGCACTTAAGTGCAGTCTCAGGCAGCCATTGTAAATTTCTGTTTTACTCCAATGTTTGGGTATTTCAGTGCAAATAATCACACATGCATCTGTTCTCACATAAAGCAAACTGCTCCTGCTATGAAAATAAACATATGCAATGAGCATTAAAAATCATCGTGGTGAATTGAGTTGATTAAAATTTAGTAGCTTCTGCTTTTTATATAAAGTATCTTTAAATATTCATATCTATATATTGTTTTTTTAAATGGAGAAGTCGAATGTTTTATTATTAAGCTTTCTTGTTTTCCTGCAAGGCTGCTGCTTCACTATATAAAAATGGCACCAGCAATTCACATCTATCTACTGACAAAGAGAAAACCACAAGCCCAAAATAGTGTCACTTGTGTTAAAAGCCTATGATATCAAACGTAGGTTTAATACTTGATCTAATTACAGTTTCAACAATCTTAATCTGAAATTTTCTGCTTAAGCAACAGCAAGTAATCTGTCCTGTGGGCCCTTTCTATCTCCCAAAGGAAGGGGAGTGCATGACAGAACTCTTGCCTCCCTTCCACCTAAAAAAAGATGTCTTACTCTAAAATTAATCTTCCTTTTTCTTTTTCTAAAAATTGTCCAGTCACACCCTTCATCCTATAAAAACATATTTTGTACAACCTTCAGAGTGCTTACTACTTGCTGGATGGGATGTTGCTCAATTGATGAACCACTTAATAAAACCAATTAGATCTTTAAATTTACTCAGTTGAATTTTGTTTTTAACAATATCAGTACACCTATACATCTATAAGCATAAAGTTCTGAGAAAAAGATGTGGAGAGCCTTACTGCCCACATTTCCAAAGGATATATATTTTGAAAGAAATGGTTTAAAAATATGTAACTTAGAGTGACATAAAAAAATAAAGTAGGTAACTCCCAATGTTGATCCTTCCAAAGAAATTTTTTAAAAAAGTAAAATTAACAGAATTAACTATCATAACTCTAAGAAACAGCCAAAAGTTCACAACAAACAAGCAAACATTGAATCAACAAAAAAGAAACTTGAAATTATTTGAAAAGCTGTATGACATTTTTATCTGTCTTCTCCCCACATTGAGTAATGAAAGTAAATCTAGACTGTGACTCATCCACAAGAGTGGAAGCAAAGAAGGCTATATTCCATTGAAAATAACAGAGAAAATTGAACACTCCACCTGACAACAGCAGAATGTACATTCTAATCTACACAGGAAACATTGTCCAGGAAAGGTGTTAGTCAACAAAACAACCTTAAATAAATTTCAGAAAAATAAAATTATGCAGAGTATATTTTCTGGTCACAGTTAATAAAAACATATAAAACAAGAATATTCACAAAGTTTCCAAGTTTAAACAATACATTCTTAATCACCCAATATATAAATTAATAATAATAATAATAATAAAAGAGAGAGAGATACAAGAGAATCCAAAATTTACATAGAGATGAGTAAAAATGAAAGCATAACATACATAAACTTCTGAGATGCAGTGCAATCAGTCCTTAGAGGGAAATTGATAGAAGTAACCTCCTAAACTTAAAAAGAAACCTCAAGTCAATAACCTAACTATAAAACTTAGGAACTATAAAAATAAAATAAAACTGAAACACAAGCTAATAAAAAGAAGAGAATAATAAAGATTAGAGAAAAGATAAATGAAGTAGATACTTAAAACATAACACAGATAATCAGTAAAACAGAAAGTTGGCTCTTTTTAAAGATTAACAAAATTAAAAGCCTTAAGTTAGACTTCTAAAGAAATAAAGAGGGAAGACACAAATAACTAAAATCAGAAATAAAACTGGATACATTACTACTAACTGTAGAAATAAAAAAGAGATTATATAGCCCTGACCAGGTGGCTCAAATCTTTGGAACATCACCCCATATACCAAAAGGTTGTGGGTTCAGTTCCCATGCAGGGTACATACCTAGGTTGCACGTTTGATCCCCAGACAGGGCACGTGCGGGAGGCAATCAGTTCGTGTTTCTCTCTCACACTGATGTTTCTCCCCCTCCCTCGTTCTCTCTCTCTCAAACTTGGGCAAAGATTAAAAAAAAAAGGTATAGAAAAATGTTATGAACATTTTTATGTCAACAATCAAGTAGGCTGGATGAAATGGAAAGTTTCTTAGAAATACACAAAATACAGCAACCTAACATATAATAAATAGAAAATCTCATACTTTTTAAAGAGATGAATGATAGAGTTACCCTTATCTATAAGCTCTGAATTTATATTGTTTCTTTCCATCTACAAAAATATTTTTCCTACAAATACTTTTTTCTGTGTGTTGGGAGATGTAAAGGAAAGCAGAATGTTTTATCATGATTTTGCTTCAGCAACTTTGGGACATTAAAAGTCCTAAACTCTGGTTCTTGCGCCCACCCCCCATTTTTTAAAAATAAAATAATAAATAAATAATAAATAAATAAATAAATAAATAAATAAATAAATAAAAAGTTTTAAAGAAGTAAAGCTCCAGTCCAGACATTCTCATTGTTGAATTATACTAATAATTCACAACGCAATTAACACCCATCCTTTTCAATATCTTCTAAAATAATAGAAGAAAGAATACCTTCAACTCATTCCATGAAGTCAGCATTCCCTAATACCAAACTCAAACAGTGATATTACAAGAAAAGATAATTGCAGATGTAAACATTCTCAAACAATTTTAACAAACTAAACACAATGGCACGTATTTATACTAGGTATGGAATGTAGGCTTAATATTTAAAAAATCAGTATAATATTGTACATTAATCAAACAAAGAAAAACACACACAAGACCATCTCAATACATGCAGATAAAGCATTTCACAAAAGTCAAGACTTTTTCATGATAAAAAAAATTAACTTACTAATACTAGGAAATTTACCAACATGATCAAGTACATTTATGACAAATTCACACCTAATATCACACTCATGATAAAAAATGAAACATTTCCTTCTAAGATTAAGAACAATACAAGAATTTCTGTTTTCACAACAGATAATCATCATTGTACTGAACGTTTTAATCATAGCAATTAGACATTCAAAATAAATAAAATATATTTAAAACTGAAATAGATTAAAACCATTTCTATTCACAGATAACATGCTAAATACAGATAATCCAAAATAATTCACAAAAAAAGGCAACCAATGACAGTAACAAAGTAATCAAATTTGCAGGATACAAATTTAACATTCAAAAATCAGTTGAGTTTCTACACATGTGCAATGAGCAATTTGAAAATGAAATTTAAAAAGCAATCTATACACAAATTTCCCAAAGCAACCTATAAATTCAACGTAATCCTTATTAAAATACCAACAGCATATTTCACAGATCTAGAAAAAAACACTTCAAAAATTTATCTGGAACAGCCCGGCTGGGCGTGGCTCAGCAGTTGAGCATCGACCTAAGATCCAGGCGATCGGGGTTCGATTCCTGGTCAGGGCACATGCCCGGGTTGCGGGCTCGATCAATGAATCTCTCATCATTGATGTTTCTATCTCTCTCTCTCCCTCTCTTTTCCTCTCTCTGAAATCAATAAAGATATATTTAAAAAAAAAAATTATCTGGAACCAAAAACACCTCAAATAGCCACGACAATCTTGAGAAAGAAGAACAAAGTTGGAGAGATCACAATACCAGATATCAACTTATATTACAAAGCCAGTGTAATCAAAGCAGTCTGCTACTGGCACAAGAATAGACATATAGATCAGTGGAACAGAACAGAATCTGGAAATTGACCCACACCATTATGGTCAATTAATATTTGACAAAGGAGGCAAGAATATACAATGGAGTAAAGACAGTCTCTTCAATAAGTGGTGTTGGGAAAATTGGACAGATACATGCAAAAAAATGAAACTAGATCACCAACTTACACCATACACAAAAGTAAATTCAAAATGGATAAAAGACTTAAATGTAAGGCATGAAACCATAAAAATCCTAGAGGAAAACAGGCAGTAAAATCTCAGACATCTCTCACAGTAATATGTTTGCTGATACATCTACTAGGGCAAGAGAAACTAAAATAAAATAAAAATAAAAAGCTTTTGTACAGCAAAGGAAATCATCAACAAAACGAAAAGGGAGCCAACTGTATGTGAGAACATATTTGCCAGTGATACATCAGATAAAGGGTTAATATCCAAAATATATAAGGAACTTATACAACTTAGTAAAAGGAAGACAAACAATCCAATCTAAAAATGGGCAATGGACCTAAATAGACACTTTTCCAAAGAGGACATACGGATGGCCAAGAGACATGTGAAAAAACGCTCAGTGTCCACTAATCATCAGAGATGCAAATTAAAACCACAATGAGGTGTCACCTCACACCTGTCAGAATGGCTCCATCAACAAATCAACAAATGACATGTGCTGGCGAGGGTGTGGAGAAAGGGGAGCCTGGTGCACTGCTGGTGGGAATGCAGACTGGTGCAGCCACTGTGGAAAACAGTATGGAGTTTGCTCAGAAAAATTAAAACTAGAGCTGCCTTTTGACCCAGTGATCCCACTTCTAGGAATATATCCTAGGAATCCTGAAACACTAATCAGAACAAATATATGCACCCCTATGTTCATAGCAACACAGTTCACAGTAACTAAGGTGTGGATACAGCCCAAGTGCCCATCAGTAGATGAGTGCGTAAAAAAGCTGTGGGACATTTACACCATGGAGTACTACGCAGCTGTGAAGAGGAAAGACCTTTTGGCCTTTGTCACAGCATGGAGTTAACTAGAGAGCATTATGCTAAGTGAAATGAGCCAGTCAGAGAAGGACAAGTACCACATGATCTCACTTATATGTGGAATATAATAAACAAAATAAACTGATGAACAAAGTGGATCCAGTAACATAGAAGTTTGGAACAAACTGAGGGATCTCAGAGGGAAGGTGGGGAAAGGGGTGTGGGTGGGGAGAGGTTAATCAGGGAATTTGTATGTTTATGGGCATGGCCCATGGATGTGGACATTGGTGTGGGGAGCGCCTGGGGGTGGGATGGATGTGGGGTGGAGGGGATTAGTGGAGTTAAAAGGGGGACATCTGTAATGGTCTCAACAATAAAGATAAAGTAAAAATAATTATAAAAAAAGTAATTCCATTTTACCTGGCCATGCATGGCTCAGCAGTTGAGCATCCACCTAGGAACCAGGTGATCGGGGTTTGATTCCCAGTCAGGGCACATGCCCACATTTGCAGGCTTGATCCCCAGTAGCGGGCATGCAGGAGGCAGCTGATCAATGACTCTCTCATCATTGATGTTTCTATCTCTCTCTTTCTCTCCTTTCCTCTCTCTGAAATCAATAAAGATATATTTTAAAAATAGTAAAAATAAATAAAAAGCAATTCCATTTGTAATAGCTTATATTACAATAAAATACCCAGAAATAAAGTTAGCCACAATACATAAATAAAAGAATAGCTTACTGAAAACTATAAAATGTTCTTGAAATAAGTTAAATAATAGCTAAATAAAAAGACATGCTTTGCTCATGGAATGGGAGGTTTAATATTGTTAAAAGGTCAGTGCTCTCCAATTAATGTAGAGATTTACTAAAGCCTCTACAAAATTTCCAATGGTCTTTTATGCAGAAATGAAAAAGCCAATCCTTAAATTTAAATGTATTGTAAAGTGCAACAAATAGCCAAAACTATATATAGTGACAAGAAACAAAGTCAGAGGACTCATACATCACAACTTCAAAAGTCAGTACCAAGCTACAGGAACAAAAACAATGTGGTGCTGGTATACAGATAGACATATACATCAGTGGAATAGAGCTGAGGGACCAGAAATAAAACCATACATCTATGGCCAGCTAATTTTCAACAAGGATTCCAAGATTAGCAAATAAGTCTCTTAAACCAATCATGCTTAAACAAGTGAATATCAACATGCAAAAACATTTATTCAGAGAGATGTACAAATAGCCAACAAGCACATGGAAAGATGCTCAACATCATTAACTATAGGGAAATGTAAACCAAAAATCACAATAAGGTAACACTGCATCCCCACGAACACGACTGCAATTTTAGAAAGAAAAAAAAAATGTGTTCATGGGTATATGGGGAAATTAGAATCCTGTTACATTGCTGGTGGGAATGAAAATTGTTCAGCTGCTGTGGAAAGCAGCTTGGAACTTCTTCAAAAGTTAAACAAAAAATTACTCTATGACCCCAAAATGCCACCCTTAGATACATACCTTGCTAAATTGAGAAGTACTCAAATGAAAATACTTACACACTTGTTCCTAGCAGCACTACTCACAACAGCCAAAAGGCGGAAAATGTCCAAAAATGTTTACCAACAGATGAATGGATAAATAAATTATGGTCTATAGATAAAACGGAACATTATTTAAGAATAAAAATGAAGGACTGACATGTACCACAACTTGGATCTACCTTCGAAACATTGTAGTAAGTGAAAGAACCAGCACAAAAGGTCACATTTTGTATAATTCTGTTTATATGAAATATCCAGAATAGAAATATCCAGAGACAGAATGCAGATTAGTGGTTGCCAGAGTTTAGAGGAAGGGGTAATGGAAAAAATAAATGCATAATTGGTAAGGAGTTTCACTTGTGAATGATGGAGATACTTTGGAATTAGATTGACATGGTAGTTTACAGCACTGAGATGTCCTAACTACCACAGAATTGCTTTTTTTAAAATGTATGTATGACCTGGAGAATATTATGCTGAGTGAAATAAGCCAGGCAGAGAAAGACAAGCATCACATGATCTCGCTTATATGTGGAATCTAAAGAACTTAATAAACTGATGAACAGAATAGATTCAATGACATGGAAGCATGGATGAGACTGAGGAATGTCAGAGGGATGGAGGAGGGCGGGTGGGTGGAGGGGGAGAGAGTAACCAAAGAATTTATATGCATGTATGCACAACCCAAGGACACGGACAATGGTGGGGAGAGAGACTGGGGAGGGGGATGGGGTGGAGGGGAAAAGGGTGGAGTGGGTCATTGGGGAGAAAAAGGGACATTTGTAATAATTTAAACAAAAAAATTAAATAAATAAAATAAAATAAATAAAATGTTTAATTTTATGTCATGTGAATTTTACCCCAAAATTATTTTAAAATAATAATTTTGACATATGACAATACATATATAAATTTTGGTATATTAAAATAGGTGTGAAAAGTGAGACTTGACTCAAATACATGTTATAAATAAAATCATAAGGGTAAAAGAGTTGACATCTGGAGCCTAAATTTCTTTAAATGTTAATTGTTAATGTTAATGTTGTAAATGTTAATTGCACCTTTTTTGTACCCTTTAACTAAGGTTGCCTTTTTAATTTAATTTAATTATTTAATTTAATTTAATTGATAAGCTGTTTATTGAATATCTGCTGGTGTTATCTCTACACTTCTTTATGGGGATGTAGAAGTGAAAGAAACAGACATGCATCTTTGTTGTCATGGACAGAACAATCAAAATGGAAGGGGAACACAATAAAGGAAAAGTAAAATTTGTAGAATACTGGGTAGCAATAAACTTTTAGACAAAACTTGAAGTTTCAAAATTTGGTAATGATTGTGTTATTGAAAGTTTATAGGGGAGATAGAGGTTTTGCTATGTAATGCATGGCCTTGAGTAAGTAACTTCTCTGTGTCTCAATTTTATTATCTAGACAATGAAATCAAGTTCTGGATTATCTCTGATTACCTAAAGAGGTGAGCTCAATAGAAGTTCTAAGAGTTTATCAAGTATAGTCTCAAACTAAATTTCACTTACCACTTTCCCCTGCTCATATAGATATATATTAGAAATCAAGTGAGTGGATTGTGGAGAGAATATATTCAGAGCTGTCAAGAACACACAAACTTATACACATGCCACTCTGAGCAAACTAGCCTAAATTTATTTAGATTCACAGATTTAAGTTGACTGTAAAATCACTGAGACTAGAGAGGAGGTAGAGCTACAAATAAATTACGAAGTAATCCATCAATTTGAACCAGAGAAATCAAATGTAGTTCTTCTTTTCCATTTATTGTATTTGCAAACAGTGCATTTCACAGGGAGAAAAAAGGTGTTCTTTCACCAGAAACCAGCCTCCACCGCCTCCCCAAGGAGGAGTTGCTCTGGGTGATGCTCCCTACCGCGGTGCGGGCACACTCATCCCGTTTCAGAGGTCCTTTAGGTACACAGAAAACCAACGATTCTGGTCCCGTACTAGTCAGCCTCCGCTTCTCAGCTGATAGGTGCATAACCTTGTTTGGATGGATGGAGGAGTGGTGTCCCATTTGAAAGAATGGACAGCATGTTACAGGTCTATATTAGTTTACGTTTTCTTCAGAGCCTAGGAGCCCTGAGAGGCTTCCAGTGCTCATGGGGCACCCTCCTCGGGCTGCTCTCTAAAGCATCGGGCCCTTCTGCCTGACCTGGAATTTAGTTATAGGAGTTGTTGGCTGAACTGACAGCAAAGGTGTTTTGTTTGGTTTGTTTTTTCAGAAGACCCCTAAGGTTATAAGCAGAGAACAATCTTGTAAAGAATAAGTGGTAGTAAGAGTGAGCGGAAGAAGGCAGTTAAAATAGAAAAAACAAAAAACAGGATGCGAGGAGAGAAAATAAAAGGAAAATTAAGTGAGAAAATCAGAGAGAGAATGTTGAAGAAAGTGAGGAAAAGAGAAATTACAGAGCTCAGTTGAAACATGAACAGTGACAATATTAAGGCTACCCCTCATATACCTCTATTTTCAACTGATTTTTCTTTAGTGGCTGTTTTTAGAATTTTTTTTCTTACTTTCTTTTCTTTTTAATTTTTCTCCTTTACAAATATTTCCTAGAATAAAATACAATTAATAGTTTTGATAGAGAATGGCTATCTTTTTGCCCAGCTTACTTTTTGATTGTTTGCCCATAAAGCCAGGTTGCGTCTCCAGCTCTCTTCACAGTGTGGACATGTGACTAAACTAGAGGTAGTGGCGTGTGGAGGAAACAGTGTGTCATTCCTGGGTGAGGTGGTAAGAAGTGGGATGACTTCTCCGCTTATTCTTTCCAAACTACACACCAAGCAGAAGACTAAGACGGAAAGACCGTAGGGCTGAGCCACAAAATGGAAGACAGATGGGTTCCCGAAAAACTACAAGACCAGCAATATAGATGAGATGAATTGTTATGTGATTAAGAAATAAAATCTCCCTTCTACTGAAATGTGGGAATTTACACCTCAGCTAGAATTACCCACAGATGATACAGAAGCAAACAACTCAACCTCCCTGCCCTATACCAGCGTCAGTTCTCTTCTCCCTCATTTAGAACAACTGTCCTTGTTTACATTTGCATTTCTGGGACCTCAGCCTGGGCTGGGCTGGGAGAGGCTGACTCCAGGGTCTAGCGTTTTATTTTTCCCCAACTTCTTCCCCCAGTTAATGCCTCATATGTGCATTAATTGATGGCTATTTAAACACACACACACACACACACACACGGTTGGTCAATACATTACGGATTAGAGGATTTGACTTCTTTCATTGATTAAGTCATTAGCTGATGAACATGTCTAAATTACTATTTGTCTTGGTGCCATAGAAACCCCAACATTTGCTTTTCACTTTATGTTTATTTGATTTGGATTTTCAGCACCTTGATGAGCAGAAATTCTTTTTTTTTTTAAATTAAACTTATTGGGGTGACATTGGTTAATAAAATTATGTAAGTTTTAGGTGTATGATTCTCTAATGCATCACCTGTATATTGCATTGCACGTTCGCGGCCCAAATTTGAATCTCCTGTCACCATATATTTGACCCACTTCACCTTTTACGGCCTCTACATTCCCCCTCGTTCCCCCCAGTAACAACCACACTGCTGTCTGTGTCTTTGTGTTCTGGGGGTTTGATGTCTTGTTTGTTCATTTGTTGCTTTCAGTTTTATATCCCACATATGATGCAACCCTATGTTGGTCTTTTTCCATATTAATTATATTTCTTAGCATGATATTCTCAAGATCCATCCATTTCGTCCAAATGGCAGTATTTCACTTTTCCTTATGGCTGAGCAGTATCCATGGTGTGCATGTCACACATCTTTTCTATCCAACGATCTACTGAAGTACACTTTGGTTGTCTCCATGTTTTGTTCACCATGAATAATGCTGCAGTGAACATAAGGATGCATATATGCACATATCTTTACAAATGAATGTTTTCAAATTTTTTGAGTAGACACTCAGAAGAGGGGTGGGTGGGTAATATGATAAATCTAATTTTTTTAGGAAATGCCATATGCTTTTCCACAGTGGCCGTACCAGTTTACATTCCCACCAGCAGTGTATGAAGTTTACTTTTTCTCTGCAACCTTGCTATTACTTGTCTTGTTGATAATAGCCATTCTGAGATGTGAGGTAGTATCTCAAAGTAGGTCTAACTTGCATTTCCCTAATAGCTAGTGAACTTGAGCCTCTTTTCATATATCTATTGGCCATTTGTATGTCTTCTTAAGAGTAGTGTCTGTTCAGGTCCTCTGCCCATTTATTATTTTTATTTATTTATTTTTTATTTTTTTGTTAATCCTCAAGCGAGGATATTTTTTCCATTAATTCTGAGAGTGAAAAGGAAAAGGGAGGGAGAGAGAGAGAGAGCAAGAGAAACATCAATGTGAGAGAGACACATCAATTGGTTGTCTCCCACATGTGCCCCAACAGTGACTGAGGATGGAACCTGCAACCCAGTTACCTGCTCTTGACCAGGAATCAAACCCACGACTCTTTGGTGTGAACTGAGGCTCTAACCACTGAGCAAAGCCAGCCAGGGCCTTCTGCCCATGTTTGAAATGAATTGTTTGTATTTTGTTGTTGAATTGTCTGAGTTCTTTATATGTTTTGGATCATAACCCCTTATTGGCTATGTTGTTTGTAAATAACTTCTTCCATGCTATTGGTTGCCTTTTTGTTTTGTTAATGGTTTTTGTGCTGGGCAGAAATTCAATAAGAAAATTTCGCTATATTTCAAAAAATTTTGATTGTGATGGAAATATAACAGAAATTCAGTAAGAAGATCTCCTTTCATGCACTTTCACTGTAAAAAAATAATAGTGTGTCTGGAGTAAAATAAACTAGTTAAAGCAACTTAGACAGTTCTAAGTTTTTATAAGACTAGAGCCATAAGTGCTTTATCCAACTCATATTTAATTTATGCTGTTTATAAATGTATAATAAGATATCTGTCACTACTTGAAACTGCTGGACAACACAATAATTTTAAATAAATTAATGTTTTGGACATTTCAGTAAAAATGTATTCAACAAGAACAGATAAAAGACTTAAATCCATGTAACTAAATTAGTACACACTAGCACAGTCAGTGACTATCATAGGCCAATGTTTGGAATTGGAGTTTCAGTTAACTTAAATTTTTAAAAGAGTTTATAAATCTGTGGAGAATAAAACACAGGTAAATGGATACTTACTATATAATGTAATTAATTTTAAAAATAAGGTAAATGATCAGGGTTCATCAAAATTTTGGTCTCATATAAAAAAAATATAAAATACAGTTTTTCTTCACTGTTTTTTTAGCACTCAGACTAATATCTGCCCATAGTTTGATTTACAAACAGGAGAAAATTTAGTTGGAGATGCTTTACTGACAGCCTAAGTGGTGTTTAAGAAATTGTCTGACATCACATACAGTTAATCTATATAACGACACAATATTTTCCAAAGAACCTGTCACAGGCCTAGACCACATAGTTCCCCTTTGTCCTGCTTTGTTATACATTGCATGGCAAATTACTATGAACATAAGGTCTTTATTTCTTTAGAGTTTATTTTCTTTTGCTGCTTCTTTCATTCTTCAACTCATAATCTTCCACTTGTGACAGCACTGCAGGAGCTGAGGAAAGGACTCTGTTTGTAAAAGCACGACAGGGATTTCAGATAAGTAATTTAGAAAAGCATCAGAGCTTAAGAATGAACAATATAGGAACTCCTCTTGGTATGAAACGTTCTCTATTAAAAAATTGAGATTATTTTATAGATAATTTGTCAAAGTTAAGTCATAATAGAGGTGTTTATAGATTTTTTTGGCCAAGCTAGACAAGAGGTAGCATGATGTGATTATGAATAATGTGTCAGAATCAGAAATATTTGGGTTCTAACCCTATAGTTCTCCTACTTGAATTACCTAAATTAATTTTTTTTCACCCTCACCCAAGGATACATTTATTGATTTTAAAGAGAAGTAGAGAGAGAGAGGGAAACATCAATCAGCTGCCTCTCACATGTGCCCCAACCAGAGACTGACCCTGCAGCCTGGGTATGTTCCCTGACCAGAAATCAAACCCACAACCTTCAGCGCTCTGGATGCTTCTCCAACCAACTGGGCCACACTGGCCAGAAAAATTCCTTAAATTCTGAGCCTTAACTTCATCACCTGAATAATAAAGTTACTAACAGAGATTATTTGTGTATGTAAGGTACATTAATTACGAGTGGCCATTATTAATGGGACTCTTTCTTGTTATGGCGATGTGGGTAACATATGATTGTCCTTTCCCTTCTCTCTGTTTCAAGTAAAGGAAAGGTGACCAAGAGTCATAAACTAAGACTATATTGTTTAGAAACTAATTTTGTTGATATGCCCTGCAACTCTCTAATAATAAACATTATAAAACCATTATGGCCAGATATTTTTAAAAATAAAGTAATAGCATAGCCATTGTCCTTACAAAAAGCCCTAACTCCAATTTTGCGTCCATCAGGCAAAGCCAAGCAGAGTATAAACTGTGTGTGTGTTTTGTACTTTTATTTTCTATCTAAAGATGTCAAATTAAATAAATGTTAAAGACAAATCTATAAAGTATGAACCCAACTTATTCTGTATTATTCAATCAATCAGAAGTATTTATTTAACTCTGGCTAGGTGTGAGGCCTACTGATAGTTGCCAAAAGGGATACAGAAAGGTTTATTGTGTATCAATGCTCCTGTAATATGATCTCAGATACTTTACATATTAAAGACAAATGTCATCATATCCAGGTGACAAGCATAGATACCTAGAGATTAGGTAACATGACCAAGAAATGTCTTGCACAGAATGAGGGACTGTTCTTAAATTTAAACCCAGTGCTATCTGACTCCAACTGTGTCCTTTTATACCAACTACTCACACTCCAAGTATAAAGCAAATATCCCCCAAAGGAGTTTATAGTCAAGTAGGTAAGATAAGTGATATTGACACACAAAATGATAACATTGCTAGGTACCAAAGGAATGGCTTAGACTCATGAGAAATTTGAGAGGAAAGACAAACAAAGATGATTTTAAGCTGGGATAATTAAGTTAGACTTAATAAATTTATTTTTGAAGACTGTGTAGGGTTTTCATTGGCAGAGGACCCGGGGTCTGCCAGCGTTCCCTGTGGGAAGAACAGTTGGAGCAGTGGGAGGCGCAGGGAAGCATGGGCATGCTTCAGTGGACAGTGAGCAGAGCAGCTGCATTGTCACAGCTGTGTATTGCAAGGAACTAGTAAAAAATAAGATTGGAAACAAAAGCTATGACTTGAATGTTTCTGTTTTTATTTTAGATCTTTTTGAGATTATTCTCTGACATAAAAGTTATTGAGTCCTCAAACAGTTTATACTTTATTTCAAAAATCAAATGTTACTAAAACAAGTGACACAGATACCAAACAGCACATGGTAGTCGGTTCTTGCAGGACCAGAATTTGTTCCTTTGCATAACCGCCTTCTCATCCATTGTATATGGTGGTTGCACAACTCAGGCCAGGCAAACCATAATACACAGTACTTTTATCACATTGGTTGTCCTGGAGTGGCTGCAAGACATAAACAACCCAAATAAAATGACCTCCCTGGAACTGCTGTGTGGAGAGTGGGAATTATCTATCCATGGAGACTGATCACAGCTATACAAGGAAAGAGAAGTTATAAGAAGATGGAGGAGGCCAATGCAGAGGGAAGTGAATGAGCAGAGTGAAGGGATAACAGTAAAGTGGCAGACAGACAAACAGGTGAGTGCACCCACACCCACACACCCACATACCCACACCCACACACAGAAAATTCTTTTTTAAGGCCCCTGTACCCAACAGTACTTAAAACTAAAAATTCAAGTACATAAATAATAATTTTATTTATTTATTTTTTTGGCCTTGATATAGTTTGATATAGTTATAAATAGAAAAAAAACTATTTATTAAAACATTAAGTTCTAATTGTGTAACTCAATAAGTATTTTAAGATACTTTAAAATAAAAAAGTTACCCAGCAGATGTGTCTCAGCGATTGAGCATCAACCTATGATCCAGGAGATCAAGGTTCGATAACAGGTCAGTGTACATGTCCAGGTTGCAGGCTCGATCCCCAGTAGGGGGTGCACGGGAGGGAGCCAATCAATGGCTCTCTCATCACTGATGATTCTAACTCTCTCTGAAATCAATGAATACATATTTTTTTAAAAAAATAAGAAAATAAGAAGGTTAAAATGAGCAGCCTTGGAATTTTGACAAAGATGGGAGAGTGAACATCACACAATTCTACACAACTCTAAACACAGACTGAAAGGTAAAATATCTTAAAATGTACTTAACAGATCATATAACCCTGATTAAAAAGGAAAAGAAAATGTGGGAGAATTTCTGCTTTTTATCCATGAAGAAATAAGATGTCCTAAAATCACCCTTGCACTATAACAATTAAACAACTGGAGAAAATATAAGGAGTAACTATTTCCAGACATTATTTCACAGACAGCACAGAGCTATAATTCACAAGAAAAGAGAAAGAAACCTAATTAGCCAAACTACAGCCTAGATGTTCTGATGGCAGGTAATTTCCATTCTACAGCAAAAGACAGGAGGAACTCAAATCATGCTTGAAAATGTCTTTGGATTCAGAAAAACAGCTTTTGTAATTTGCAGAGACCAAGGCAACTAGAAATTGTGCAGAGAGGGAGAGAGAACTAGGGAACTAAAGCTGCAGAAATACAAAGCTCCAGAAATCTACATGAGGGCCCATGAGTCTTTACCTTGATACAATATGCATATGCATAGTATGAAATCTCATAGGACTAAACAAAACAACTTCTAAGAAAAAAATAATTATGCAGAATTATAAGATGGACAATTCTCCAAGGTCACACAGAGTTAGGAATTGTATGAATTTCCTTCAGCCAGAGTGCAGAGACTTCATTGAATACATCAGGCATCCAGTTCATGCTTTAAAAAATTCTAAATTAGCTCAAGAATAGAGTTCACTCTAATTCTACCTAAGACAAGATAAAAAAACAAACTTCATCAGCACTAAAGAATCCAAAAGCATCTTCATTGCCTTGTAAGAAAAATCTGACATTATTTTTTACTTTTTAGAGAAATACAAAAAAAAATGTGGGATTCAAAAATATAAAATTTCTAGTACCGAGCATTCAAT